>NW_016817996.1:154183-162140 GCF_001698545.2 Rhinopithecus bieti | reverse complement strand
TCAGAGAACTGCTGAAATTGCTTCGACAACATCCATCTTTCTTGCATTTCATTAAATAAACTTCTCTGAACTCTGAAATGCAAGATATAGTCAGGGAACTTTGTGAGATCCAATTTGCCCTTGATATTTGTACCTGCCGTGGAACTAGCAGAGTTCCTGGCAGGTTGAACTCAACTCAAAGAAAGTAGAGTGTTCAAAGAGCGCTTTCAGAAGAAAAACTGACAGCTCTCATTGAAATAAAATAGAGGACTGGAGAGCAACTCGGGAGGCAAACAGGAACATGTCTAATATTAGAAGAACTGAGAATAGTCCTGCTTCAAGAAGGACCCATGGGCCACTTGCCGAGAAGGGCCAACTGTGAGGCACCCACTCCCGTATGCAACTCAGAACTCCCTGAGGCAACTGCAGTCCATACTGCTCAAAGAACTGACTTCCCAGAACATTCCCCTGGCATCCAGCTATTCATAACACATTACCCCCAACACGCATACATACACATACACTCCACCCCACCCTCCACCCTGGTGGTCCTGTACTAATTCATGCAAGCACCTATTCAGTCCATGTGAGGTCAGGCGAGGATAAAGAGCCCTTAATACACTAAGCGCTCAACTGCCCAGGGCAAGACACATCCTGTTCCACAGCTAGCTTGTGGTAACCAGCTAGCTCAGCAAATAAATGAAGCCTTCATAAAACAACAATATGTTGGTGTTGAAAGTTGTCTACTATCTGGAGAGTTTCCCATCACAGCCCATGTGCTCTTGCCTTCATCAGCTTGTGCCTTATGTGACTGAAGATAGCTTTGACAGATTTTTGAAGGGGAAACAAAAAATCAAAACTACCCTTTGTCTTCCTCCAACACTGCCTTGCCACCTACCATTCCAGTTCTTCCTTCATTATAAACACTGAGCAAACAGCCTTTTCACATCTATTGACAAAAGTATCTATGGCAATGTTTATCCATCTTCAGTACCATGAGTTTAAAGCACTAGAAAATATCCTTGCTAAACCTCTCCGTGTTCTCTTTTCAACAAGGTTAAGCATTCCCAGAATACTGTCCCCTTTGTTTCTTGACCATAAGGCAAAAGTATTTGTGCTCAGTATGACTCAATATGACTCCAAGCAGTGTTTCCCCAGACCTGCCTAGTGATAACAATCACCTGGAGACTGGCTAAACTGACAGATGTTCAGCCTGCATCCATGATCCATTAACCCAGGCCTTGCTGGGAAGGGGCCCAGAAAGCCAGAGCGTCCAGGCAACCCAGGTGATTGCTATACTCAGGAAGCTTTCAAAAATACCTCTAGATACAAGAAACGCTCCTCATTTCAGAATCTCTCAGCTGCAGAGTAGCATCCATCAAGAGTCTAGCAGGTGTGCTCTACCCACTTGAATTCCAGCTCTATCAGAATCTCTCGAATTCAAAATGCGTCCCATTCATTCATTTATTCAGAGACGGAGTCTCACTCTGTCACCCAGGCTGGAGTGCAGTGGCACGATCTCAACTCGCTGCAACCTCTGCCTGCCAGCCTCAAGCAATTCTCCTGCCTCAGCCTCCCGAGTAGCTGGGACTACAGACGCATGCCACCACACCCAACTAATTTTTTGTATATTTAGTAGAGATGGGGTTTCGCCATGTTGGACAGACTGGTCTCAAACTCCTGACCTCAAGTGATCCACCTGCCTCAGCCTCCCAGTCCTGGGATTACAGGCATGAGCCAGTGCGTCCAGCCCGTTTTCTACTTTTAAATAGCATGGCTGTCAATACTTTTCTCCTTTATTCCCTTATTGTGTTGCACAGTATCAGAAAATTTTACAAGGCCCAGCAAGTGTCCACTTCTATTAGGAAATACTTTTGTAGTCCTAAGCAATGGTAGAACACTGGTCTGCAGTTTAGAAGTATACTATTTGGGTCATTTGTGCCAAATGATGGGTCAGGGAGGAGATATGCTTGGTTACAGGAAAGGATTTGCCCCAGGACATTTGCACGCATCATGCACAGAGCAGAAGGACATGTGGCCAATATGGGTTTTCTTCTTCTTGGTGTCTTAGGGGCTCTTCTTCCAGCTGCTCCCTGTGACTCCCCACTGCTCTGCATTCTGCCATATCCAGTGATGGTTTATGACACAATTCAGCAGGCAGCAAGCCATGTGCCTCTTACAGACGGCAATTAGGAGAAAGGAAAGACAGAATTACAAGGTATTTGAAAATGCAGTTCGAAAAATTCCGGTATTATTTTCTCTTACCTCCTGGTGAAAAAAAAAAATCTATGTATTCATCCAAAAGTAGACAGCTAACTCTGGGGTCAGAGTCAACAGTTCAGTCAATATAAAAACCAACTATACAGTCAATGTCAAGCATGAAAATCCATTAAACCAGAAGTCTTATTGTTTTCATCAAAAGGAATCCTTACCTTTTCTTTGGCTTTCCTTTTCGTTCCTGCATCCATCCACTCATTTTCTTTCTCTAGCATGTCAATAAAGGCCCAGCGAACGCCCTCAATCAATTCCTCCATCTACAAGAAAATACCCAAAGAGGGAACGTCAAAGTCAAGAAGTTTCAGTTGAGGTTTTCTGGAACAAAATTGGCTTGCATGAGAAATGACTCAATACTCAACATGGTAAGTAAGGGGTTCCTTCAGCTTTACTCCATGCTCTGCTAACACTTCTTTTTCCAGGAAAATTCCCTTTTTTCCACCACTAAAATATAACTAACCAGGCCCAGCACGGTGGCTCATGCCTGTAATCCCAACACTTTGGGAGGCCGAGGCAGGTGGATCACTTGAGCCCAGGAGTTCGAGACCAGCACGGGCAACATGGTGAAACCCCATCTCTACCAAAAATATAAAAATTAGCTGGGCATGGTGGCTCATGCCTGTAATCACAGGACTTTGAGGCTGAGGTGAACAGATCACTTGGGCCCAGGGGTTCAAGACCAACATGGGCAACATGGCAAAACCCCATCTCTACAAAAAATATAAAAATTAGCTAGGTGTAGTGGCAAATGCCTGTAGTCTCAGTCACTCAGGAAGCTGAGGTGGGAGGATTGCTTGAGCCCAAGAGGTAGAGGTTGTAGTGAGCCATGACTGCACCACTGTACTCCAGCCTGGGCAACAAAGCAAGACCCTGTCTCCAAAAAAAAAAAAATAAGATGATAACCATTTCTTTCCATGAGAATAATGTGATGGCCCAGCCATAAAATGAATTATACAGGTATACAGGGACGGGAATTCACCATAGATTATGACAAACCAATAACTTACCTGTCTGTAGCTACTAAACTGGTTCATCCTTATCAAAGTACCAACTAATTTTAATCATTTAATAAAGGACTGAGAGAGAAAGGCAAAGGCATGGGCTGTGCATTTCAGATAGGTATTGCAGAAGAAAGCAAACAGTTGAAAGAGATAACTGTTAACACAGAGAAATGGGCAGGGAGAGTTAGCACCCCAAAGGACACTTCACCAATATGAATCACACTTATGTCAGGACCCCAGTTCTTTCCAAATTTAGTTCCGTGGGTTAAAATAAATGTTCGGCTGTGCTATATCATCTTCCTACTCTCCTCTCTAGTCCTTGGCAGCTCAGAAAAGTCTTGTTATTTCAAATTGAAAAGGGTAGGTATAGGCCAGGGGCAGTGGCTCACCCCTATAATCTCAGGACTTTGGGAGGCCGAAGTGGGAGGATTACTTGAGGCCAGGAGTTTGAGACCAGCCTGGGCAACACAAGAAGACCTCATCTCTATAAAACAAAATTATTTTAAAAGCTGGGCATGGTGGCGCCTGCACCTGTAGTCCTAGCAACTCAGGAGGCTGAGGCAGGAAGATCACTTGAGCTCAGGAGTTTGAGGCTGCAGTGAGCTATGATTGCACTACTATACTTCAGCCTGGGTGACAGAGTGAGACCTTGTCTCTAAAAAAATAATGAAATAAGATGGTAGGCCTAAAGGGGACTGCTACAGAAAGGTGGTCTTCTGAAAGACCTATTGCAAAGCATTTGAACAGTGAGGCCACACTCATAGTGAGGATGTGTGTGCCTGACTTTGCTGCCAGTGTCTGTGGACCAAAAGAGAGGACTGGAGGCAAGGAGCTGCTGACATGTCACATTAGAGGCCACCTGCAGCAATGTGAGGAGGCCCTGCCTGTTCATGGATACGAACCCCTCAAAATCCAGTTGTCCTGCAGAGACGCTTTGGCTTTCTCAACGGGACACCCAAGAAAGAAAAAATACTGGGTTTGGCCCCAGAATGAACTTTTCCATTTGAGAGTATGGTGTTGTAAATCAATTGTTAACATTAATTCTGGAAGAAAAGACGTTGAAATGTTTCCTTGGTTCTATAATAGTCAGCACTAAGCTTAAAATAATGTTTTTCTGTTTAATAAGTTTTCAGCTATGTTTTCAGTTCAATAACAGTTGTGAGGGAACCAGAGCTATAAATCAGTGGGCTGGGTTCCATCATATGTAAATAAGAACAAACAGCAGATGGAAGGGGGTCGGAGGAGCTTCACAGCTATTTCTTCCCAACTTGGCAAAAACATTAAAAGAAGAGAAACTTCAACTTGGGATAAAACACAAACTGTTAGAAGAGCAAAGAGCAAAAGGTCCTTTAAAACTCATTAAGTCAGTGGTTCTTAACTTTGTCTGCCCATTAGAATCTTTGGAGGAACTTTAAAAAAATACCGACAGCTGGGCGTAGTCACTGACGCCTGTGATCCCAGCACTTTGGGAGGCCAAGGTGGGCGAATCACTTGAGGTCAGGAGTTCAAGACCAGCCTGGCCAACATGGTGAAACCCTGTTTCTACTAAAAATACAAAAAAATAGCTGGGTGTAGTGGCAGGCACCTGTAATTCCAGCTACTTGGGAGGCTGAGGCAGGAGAATCGCTGGAATCTGGGAGGCGGAGGTTGCAGTGAGCTGAGATCACACCACTGCACTCCAGTCTGGGTGACAGAGCGAGACTCTATCTCAAATGAAAAAAAAAAAAATATACTGACAAAAAAATTTCTAAATAAAATAAAAAATCCTGAGACCTGGGCATCGGGATGCTAGTATCATTGTTCTGAGGTCCAGCCTGGGCACTGGGAGGGTTTAAAAAGTTCCCCAGGTAATTCTAATGTGCAGTCAGGGCTGGGACCCACTGGACCAGGGGAAACCATTTATTTGACAGATAAGGAAACTAAGGATCAAGGAGTCTATGATCTGCTCAAGCTCATACAGCTAATGAGGACCAAAGCCAGGACCTGACCAAAGAACTAAAATAACAGTAGAGAGCTCAGAGCCTCTAGTAGAAACAGAGGATTCCTCCCAAAATCAGAGGGAAATGCCAGGGAGTAAAAGGGAATCAACTGAGACATGCAGAAGTCACTATTTCAAACAGAAGACCCACATCAGGAGGATATTAAAATGACAAGGAAATCTCCAGCAACTAGATCTTTTGCCTATTGGCATGCCTAAGTCTTTTTTTTTTTTTTTTTGAGACGGAGTCTGACTCTGTGGTCCAGGCTGGAGTGCAGTGACGCGATCTCGGCTCACTACTCACTGCAGCCTCCACCTCCCAGGTTCAAGCGATTCTCCTGCCTCAGCCTCCCAAGCAGCTGGGATCACAGACATGCACCACCATGCCAGCTAACTTTTGTGTATTTTTAGTAGAGACAGGATTTCACCATATTGCCCAGGCTGGTCTTTAACCCCTGAGCTCAGATGATCCACCCGCCTCAGCCTCCCAAAGTACTGGGATTACAGGCATGAGCCACCGTGCCTGGCCCGAAGTCTTTAGGACCTCACCATGTAGCAACATGCATTGGCTGGCCCATCACGTTCGCAGAGAAAAATCAATTATATCTTCCCAAATTAGGGAGGGGCAATGGGGAGGGAAAGAAGTGGGTGGACTCAAAGGAGAGATTTAGTGAACAAACCAATGGAAACAGATAATTCATTTCATGTGGGAAAGTGAGGAAAGTAGAGTCAGATACATTCCTAGGCTTCAGAAAGGTATGGGCAACCACCACCATTCAATAAGACTGAGAAAGCTGGAAGAAAAAGAGGGATGGGGACAGAAGCCAAACTAGTGGGATGAAGAGTGTATGGGAAGCGAAGACAGCAAGTCTGCTCAAATTAATTGAGTTTGTCTATGAAAGAGAAAAAGCAAAGATAGGAGAGAAGGAGATGTAGGGTTAAGGGAAGGGTCTGAGGGTTTGGAGTTTGGGTTTCATGCATATGCTTACTGATGCTGCTCCTACTGTTTTTGTTGTTGTTGAACAGCTGCGAGATTTGACTATGTTTAAATACCAATAGAAAGGATCCAGCGAAAAGGAAGAGACTGAAAATATGGGACAAAGAAAGCCATGAGTGGTGTCTCAGAGGGCAAAAGAGGTGATGGGATCCAGAGACTATATGGAAGGATTCACCTTATACATGAGACAGACTTATGAGAGGAGAGAAGATTAAAATGATAGACAGGCATGCAGAAGAATCTAAAGATTAGATGTAGAAGGTTGAGAGTCCTGGTATAAAGGTAGGTCTTTTCTCCATGAAATAGGATTGAGACCTTCTGCTTAAAGGGAGGTTTCTCTAAAAAATTATATTTCTTCATACATGGCTATGTGCATCCTGGCAGCATGAACATATTACCAGGAAGAGAGGTACAGTAGTAGCCCCTTATTCGTGATTTTGCTTTCCATAGTTTCAGTTACCTGTGGGCAACTGTGGTCTGAAAATATTAAATGGAAAATTCCAGAAATAAACAACTCACAAGTTTTAAATTGCACACCATTCTGATTAGTGTGATGAAGTTTCACGCCATCCCAACCCGTCTGGCCCGGGATGTGAATCACCCTTCATTTGTCCAGCATCTGCACCCTGTATATACCCACCCAATAGTCACTTGCTAGGTATCTTGGTTATCAGACAGATCATAGGAAGTACAAGCATGAGTTCAGTACCATAAGATACTTTGAGAAAGAGAGACCACATTCACATAACTTTTATTACAGTATATCGTTATAATTGTTCTATTTTATTATTAGTTATTGGTGTTAATCTCTTACTGTGCCTACTTTATAAATTAAACTTTATGATAGTTATATATGTGTAGGAAAAACATAGTATATACAGAGTTTGGTACTATCTCCAGTCTCATCCACTGGGCTGGGCGGCGGGGTCTTGTAAAGTATCTGTCTCAGATAAGGGGGAATTACTATATATACAGATAGGGACAAAGAGGACAATAAAAGGTTCCCTCTCAATACCTTGGCCAGGATGTAGCAATAATAGAAAGCACCCAATAAATAATAAAAGATTGAACATGTCCAAAGAAAATATTTATTTGGGATAAAGTATACAAAAGCAAAACATTTTATTATGTTTTAAAATAAATTAATTCGTCAAAAAAAATAAGCACTCTCCAAGCTAAAAGATCTTTGGCAAATTTTGGAATTTTGGATTCCTATGATGAATCTTCAGTTTCCAGATACTTCTCTCTAAGCAGCTTGGTTTCACAGGACCCTCCCCGTCCAGCATCTCCTAGGCGTTAAAATGGCTATCAAATTCATTAAAACTTAATGCATTTTGAAAAGATTTTCAGGACGGGCACAGTGGCTCACGTCTGTAATCCCAGCACTTTGGGACGCTGAGGCGGGTGGATCACCTGAGGTCAGGAGTTCGAGACCAGCCTGACCAACATGGTGAAACCCCATCTCTACTAAATACAAAAAAAGAAATTAGCCAGGCGTGGTGGCACATGCCTGTAACCTCAGCTACTTGGGAGGCTGAGACAGGAGAATCGCTTGAACCCGGGAAGCGGAGGTTGCAGTGAGCCAAGATTGCACCACAGCACTCCAGCCTGGGCGACAGAGCAAGACTCCGTCTCTAAATAAATAAATAAGAAAAGGTTTTAAAGTTCTTTGTCTGCAACCCGTTGATTGGCATTCTATGAAAATAAAAAGAGGCAAAAAAGATTTCA
>NW_016817996.1:148732-153462 GCF_001698545.2 Rhinopithecus bieti | reverse complement strand
TTTTTTTTTTTTTTTTTTTTTTTTTTTTTTTTTTTTTTGCAGACTTTACAGATTTATTGTATAACATTTTCTGTAAAACGGTGTTGAACTACCCCAGCAGACTTCAAGAACAAGGAAAATCTTTGAAAGTGATTAATTTCATTGGTTGACACGTCAATGCAAATAAGAGAAATAATTTAATTATTTTAGCATGCTGGAACTAGGAAGATAAATCACCGAACACTTCTGATTTTATCTTTAGACTACTCTACAGCATCACATAATAACATTGCCTTCAGTCAAGTCAAAACCTGCTGTAATTTTAAAGTAAGAAGAGAGAAATAGTATTTCTTCACTAAACTTTGACCTCATACCTCAACCAGGCAGCATATAACATTAATAGATATCCCTTAAAGTGGAAGTCTTAAGGTGAAGTTACCCATAGGAAATATTTAGAGCCAGTCAAAGGTCAAAATATAACATATAAAAATTAACTCAAGTGTTATTATGGTAAAATCTGCCATATTCAGGCTAAGAGCCCTCTAGGCAAAGCAACATTTTGTTAAACATCTATTTATTTCAGGGGCAGGGTGCGATGGCTCCCACCTGTAATACCCAGCACTTTGGGAGGCCAAGGTGGGCGAATCACCCGAGGACAGGAGTTCAAGACCAGCCTGGCCAACATGGTGAAACCCCGTCTCTACCAAAAATACAAAAATTAGCCAGGCATGGTGGCAGGCAACTATAATCCCAGCTACTCCAGAGGCTGAGGCACAATAATCGCTTGAACCCGGGAGGTGGAGGTTGCAGTGAGCTGAGATCACCCCACTGCACTCAAGCCTGGGTGACAGAGCAAGACTCTGTCTTTTAAAAAAAAAAAACACACACACACACACACACATTTATTTCAGAGTTTATGGAACCACACTATAAAAATATGGTTCATTTGGTTGATCTATGGGCAGTTCTTAGTTCTTTTCCTCAACCAGTATTATCTAAAAACAGGTTCTTTCTTTTTCATTCTTTGCACCCCAGGATTTTGCCCATAGTGTTCTGCATCAGACACCAGACATTGGTAAGTCACATATGCATAGGCACTTGTTACCCATCCATCCAGGGCTTTGCTTTAATGAGATGGTTAAAGTAAAGCCCTCTCTTTACTTTAAAGAGAGGGCTCCTCTCTTGCCCTCTCCTTACCCTTCCTCCCATCACATGGATGTAAGAATTCTGTACTTTGTATAAATGAGTCATGATGGTTCTATTAATACATTTGAAGGGACATATGCCAACACTGCTTTAAGGAGGGGTCAGTTTGCCCCATTATCAGTTGTAGTTTTCTTCAAAGCTTTGTCCCTGACAATAAAGAAATCCCACAAGGCAACTCAAATCCCACCTCATACCTATGAATCCCAGACACTTAAACCCACACTTTCAATTCCCTCTCTGAGTTCCTGGGAGGCTTAAAATCAGAATAATACACATATGTGTGTTTAATTCTTGTCTTTTCATTTATATTTATTTGGTCTCCCTAACAAGACCCACAAGCTTTGAGAACAGGAACCATGATTTAGATCAAATGAGATCATGAATATGTAAGCAAACAAAAAAGTATCCTGCTAATTTAAAATTTTGTTTTATGATTTCATATCTCATGTGATGTGATTTTTCACGATATGAGTCCATATCTCACATTCACACCTAATATTAAAATATAGCAGATGCTCAGTAAATACAAGTTGATCAATTTATGCTTTTTGAAACCTTCAATTGGTACCTAGCAGAGTTGAAACTGAATCAAATATCTTACATATATGCTAACAGTTAATAGTTATTCCAATAGTATAAAGAGAAAATATTAACAAACTCACTCATAGAAAATATGGTGTTGTACAGATATGATCATGAGATTTAACAACATGAAAGCTGAAAAGGAAAAAAAAATGCATGGTACCCTTTTAGGTGAAGTCATTTTGAAAAGAGAGACCTACTCTGATTTAATAATTCAAAGCCTGAATCCATGAATAGAACTTATCAGTGAGTAGCAAATCCATCTTTATATTAGGGGACAAGGTTCACAGCAAATGTCTCCGTAATGACTGTAGCCTACTACCAAACACAAACGTTAGTGGAAATCAAATGACTCAGTAAGCTAGCCTAGTCCATTCTAAGATAGGTGATGTCAACATGGTACAGCTAGGAATGGTTTAAAAATACAGTACATATCTAGGAGGAATAATTATAGGCTAAGAGTTCTGAAAAGGAAAGAAAGGAAAAGAAAAAAATCAGTAAGGTTGATTATGTGCATTAACCTTAAACTAATTTAATGTTAATAAAATTCTTAACGAAAAGGCTTAATGTTGAGTAGGCTTTCCTCTTTAATATAGTTAGAAGTTATAATACCTGGAAAAAACCACGAGATTAAAATGTTTCCAGTCTTCCCATTGCTCTAGAACAGGGCAAGTTTTCTTGAGCTGTAACCACTTGATTAGTGGAATGTGAAAAATGGAAATCATTGTTAATAATTTATGTGGATAACCCTGAAGAAATAGGCTTTAATCTCAGGGGACTCTTAAAACTTTTCTTTCTGGCAATTGTCACTTTACTAGAAACACAGACATTAAATAAATCAATGTACCAATAAATAGTAAATATTAATTCATTACTTATACTGTAACTATTTATAAAAATGACCTTGGATTGGCTCCTGATAAAAAATAATGGCAACAAAATAAGTAAAAAGTGACCTATATTGAAGTGGGACATGTGGTTAAACCAGAAAAACTAAGGATAGCTAGAAAATGCTGAGGTTTCTGGCAGCCAAGTGAGTGAATAAATCATATCAGTTTGTCAGGATTAGCAATGTTACATATCTATTAAACATGTTGGCAAAAGAAGAAAAAATCAAATTATTTGGGCCCAAGTCATGCTATAAAGTGGGTTATTCTGGTGGTACAGGAAGAGTTTCTCATGTCCTTTTATCTAAAGGCATATATTCATAAGACTCAGGTAGATATTTATATTTATATTTGCTGGATATGAACATATAGGCTGTGTTCTAATTTTATAACTCATCTTTTCCTGTTTTCCACTTTCCAACTTTAAGAGAGGATGAATCAGAAACCAGAATAATATTTACAAGTCAATTGGTCTCAAATAGTCTAGCCTTTGGCTGTGGGTAAATTCTCCCCAGCAAGTAACTGTGTCTGGTCACTTCCAACATTCAGATCTGTTGAAAGGCATAAATGTTTTCTTTAGGTAAATGAATTTCTAATACAGGGTCTTCACATTCCATAGGTCTGACCAGATCTGCTTGACAAGACTGTGGCTGATAATATGTGGCAAAGGCAACACTGCCCAATGCTAGCCAGAAATGGAGAAAACAAACAAGAAAGGTGAGCCAATGTGTCATTGTCATAGCAGCATACGCAAGGACAAGGACAAGAGTAAATGTTCACACTTATTTCAAAATAATTCCCAATGAGCTATCTAAATTACTTGTTTTGCTGGATGTTACTTGACCAAAGATTGCATAAATGAGCTGTCACGACTGGGACCTGTTATTTGTTGCAACAAGATTTAGCCTGCAGAGGGTTGTGAAATCTGGACCTATTCTAGAAATTATACGGCTGGGCACAGTGGCTCATGCCTGTAATCCCAGCACTTTGGAAGGCCAAGGAGGGCAGATCACGAGGTCAGGAGATCGAGACCATCCTGGCTAACACAGTGAAACCCCATCTCTACTAAAAATACAAAAAATTAGCCAGGCGTGGTGGCATGCACCTGTGGTCCCAGCTACTTGGGAGGCTGAGGCAGGAGAATGGCGTGAACCTGTAAGGTGGAGGTTGCAGTGAGCCAAGATCGCACCACTGCACTCCAGCCTGGGCAACACGGTGAGATTTGGTCTCAAAAAAAAAAAAAAAGAAAAGAAAAAAGAAAAAAATTATATTTGGCTCCTCGAGTAATTTCATGAGACTCTTGTGTGAGCCAGACTTGGCATTAAATGATAGGGTAGGTTCTGGAATGTGGCCAGGGCACTAGCATGAAAAGGATCTTTATTCCAGTGAAAGCTACTACACTAGGCATGTATGGAGGAGTAGCAACAGCAAAACCCCCCAGGCACCTCCCTCACTCTACGATAAATTTAAAAGAGGCAATCTAAATGCAGAAGTTGCCACAGTCCATGCCAGGAAGTTGATGTTATAAATTCTATCTTAATTATTAACATTAGGCATGGCAATATTAGCAATAAGAGTAGCTGACATTCACTGAGCACTTGTTGTATACCAGGTATTTTGCTAGGCCTTCTACATAGATTACCTCATTTAATTCTCACCACAAATGAAACAGGGACGTACTACTTTTATCCCTATTTGTGATACACAGCACCGAGAGCTTTAATGCCCTAACCTTCATTTATCCACACCCTTTACTGTGTGACTTTGCGCATCCTCTCATTAAAAATGCAGTTACAGGTGGCTCATACCTGTAATCCCAACACTTTGGAAAGCCAAGGCAGGCAGATTGCTTAAGCTCACGAGTCCAAGACCAGCCTGGACAACACAGCAAAACCCCGTCTCTACAAAAAAGACAAAAATTAGCCGAGCATCATGGCGCACACCTGTAGTCCCAGCTACTCGGGAGGCTAAAGTGGGAAGATGGCTTGAGCCTGGGAGGCGGAGCCTGCAGTGAGCAGAGATGGCACCACTGCACTGCAGCCTGGGTGACAGAGCCAGACCTTGTCTCCAAAAAAA
>NW_016817996.1:139355-145792 GCF_001698545.2 Rhinopithecus bieti | reverse complement strand
AAACTCTTTTTTAAAAAAAAAAAAAAAAAAGAAAAAGAAAAAGAAAGAAAGAAAAGAAAGAAAAAGGAATAGACAAGAGCATTAAAAAATAAAAATAAATAAATGAGAAAATTAGCAATTGATAACTTTAGACATCCTTCCTGAACACAATTAATCCTCTCTCCTGCCATTTAGGTCATGAGCATATGGATCAGGGCTTGTCGCAGTGGAACGAGAGCATCATCTCTAGTTACGGTGATGATACATCATCAGTTCTCTGAAGGAGTCCCACTTTCATGTAACTTTCCACAAAAGTAATATTAAATGCTTAGCTAATGGAATATGTTTTAAAATTATAAATAATCTTCATCTAAATAAGATAAAAAATTAAAGACGTCCTCTAATGGACGAGGTTATGATTTTAGTTCTGGAGAATGGGGAAGAAAGGGAGGTAAGGAGGGAGAAAATGTTAATATAAAAGTCAATGGAGGCCAGGCACAGTGGCTCACACCTGTAATCCCAACACTTTGGGAGGCCCAGGCAGATGGATCACGAGGTCGGGATTTTGAGACCAGCCTGGCCAACGTGGTGAAACCCCATCTCTACTAAAAATACAAAAAATTAGCTGGGTGTGGTGACACGTGCCTGTAATCCCAGCTACTTGGGAGGCTGAGGCAGAAGAATTGCTTGAACCCGGGAGGCAGAGGTTGCAGTGAGCTGAGATCGCACCACTGCACTCCAGACTGGGTGACAGAGCGAGACTCCATCTCAGTGGGGGAAAAAAAAAGTCAATGGCAATGGTATCCGCAGGACATATTTAATTTGACCTCCAGAATACTGACCAAGATTTAAAATATGAGAGATTTCACATAAAAATCCAGATATTTAACTTCTCTCAGAGAACAAACCAGAAACCTGTCTAGCCCCCAAAGCCCTGCATTTCTGCATGAAAATAGTTGACTGGAGACAAGTCGTGGCTGAATCTTGGATAGCACATTCACCACCCCCACAAGCGAGCTTCACTAGTATTGCGTCCCAGACACCAAGGTCAATGGCAATTACCATTTATTATTGTACTTGCCCTGGTTTTTGCCTATACCCAGTCAGTGTTATTCGTGAATGTTATTTAATGTTACTCCCTGACCATGAGGATATCTGAGCTTGGAACCCCTGGCTTCGGCTTGATGGATTCCTTTGTACCTCCAAGGCACTGAACATCTTAATTTGCAGACTACAGTTCATGCAGTCCCTGAGCCAATGAGAACTATGCCTTTGAGGTGCTTGCCTCAGAGTAGGGTCTGGAATTTGTTTCTGCTTCTAAGCTGGTATTCCAGAAAACCTGAAATATCTTCACCAACTAGCACCTTGACTCTAATTCCCATTCCTGTTCCCAGACCATGAATCCTAGTGTTGCTTGAGTGAGTCCTGCCTCTCCGATATTAGAGCCCCGCTTGAAACAGTTGGCCAGGGACCAAAAAGCGCCACCCTCCCAGTCCCAGTTACTAGTACCCTCTCACCTAGGGACTGAATCCTGCCATGCTGAGCTCAAGGGATCCTTCTTATGTAGACCCGCAACGTTTAATATCATAGTCACTTAGCAACATTGAAATGTGGCTAGTCCCAAATGAGATATGCTATAAGTATAAAATACACATGGAGTTTAAAAGACAGTATGAAATAAGGCCCATAAACTATTACATTAGTAATTTTACTGTATTTTTTTGAGAAAGGGTCTCACTCTGTCACCCGGACTGGAGTGCAGTGGCATAATTTTGGCTCACTGCAGCCTCAACCTCCCAGGCTCAAATGATTCTCCCACCTCAGCCTCCTGAGGAGCTGGGACTACAGGCGTGTGTAATCTTGCCTGGCTATTTTTTTTTTTTTTTTTAATTATTTTTTGTAGAGACGGGCTCTCACTCTGTTGCCTAGGTTGGTCTCGAACTCCTGGCCTCAAGTGATCCTCCCACCTCAACCTCCCAAAGTACTAGGATTACAGGTGCGAGCCACCATGCCTGGCCTCATATTAGTAATTTTATATTAATTATGTGTTGAAATGACAATATTTTAGATAAACTGGATTAAACAAACTATATTATTAAAATTAATTTCACCTGTGTTCTTTCACTTTTTTATTGTGGCTACTAGAAAATTTAAAATCACATATGTGGGCTGGGTGTGGTGACTCATGCCTGTAATCTCAGCACTTTGGGAGGCTTAGGCAGGCAGCTCACTTGAGGTCAGGAGTTTGAGACCAGCCTGGCCAACATGGTGAAACCCAATCTCTACCAAAAATACAGAAATTAGCCAGGCATGTTGACAGGTGTCTGTAATCCCAGCTACTCAGGAGGCTGAGGCAGGAGCATCCCTTAAACCCAGGAGGCGGAGGTGGCAGTGAGCCGAGATCATGCCACTGCACTCCAGCCTGGGCAACAGAGTGAGACCCTACCTCAAAAACACAAATGTGGCTCATATTCTAGTTCAATTGGATAGTGCTATTTTGGACTGCAAAGACAAAGCAACATTTGCAGCCAATCCCATATGAGTTAAGGCTCTGTCCCACTAGCTGGAAGGCAAGGGAATGTACTATATGACCTCTTTTGGTGGCTTTCTGTTGAAGGACTCTCCTTTTCTACATGCTATTCTTCTCATTTCTAATTAAATTTGCTAAATTCCCATGGTTACGTGGGTGAATGAGTATGAGAGTGTTGGTGTATCAGTGTGTCCAAATGCACACTTGGATGTGGGAAGTCTTAACAAAACAGTAATGTAGAATTATGTGTTTTCCCCAGTGAAAAAGAGGAGAACCCTGATAGGCAGGAAACCTCAGTGTGAACTGCTATCTCCTACTCACTCTCTAGAACAAAGGGTGCCAACCACAGGCAGTTGGGCCAACTAGGTCATCAAGAGGTTCTAGAAACAGAGATACCGAGGGGAAGTGGGGTGGGAGTCTCTTCGTAAAACCCAGGTATCAGTTTTCAAAAGATAACTACCTAGTTGGTGGGTGGGGAACTAAGCCTGGAGGTCCTAAGGCAGGGTTTTCACAGNAAATGCAGACCCTGTTTCCTAGTCTGTAAATCTGGGCCAGCCTTATGACTTGCTTTGGCCAACAAAATGCAGATATTACATTATGCCTGTTCTGAGCCTAGGTCTCAGGAGACCTCACATGTTTCTACTTGCTCACTTGAACTTCTGCCATCACCATGAGAACATGCATAGGCTAGCCGGCTGAAGGAAGTAAGACACATGAAGCAGAGCCGAGTCATTCCAATCACCTCTGCCAAAGCCAACCTTGATCAGCCAACCCCCAGAAATTCAAGCCAGCCTGGCCAAAATCAGCAGAGCTGCATGGGGGCCGCCACTGACTCCAGATGCATCACAGTAACTGCTTATTGTCAGATGCCAGTGAGGCTTTGTGATTGATTGTTACACAGCACTACCATAGCAACAGAAACTCTTGCATCATTTATAAACAGGAAAACAAGCTCAAAGAAGTTAACTGATTTACCCATGTTGGTAAGAGCAGAGCTGGGCTATGAGCTATCAATGCAACTTTGCAGAAAACCAGACATAATTTCTTCATTAGGTCAATATTTTATAAATATATTAAAAGCCCTTAAGAAAACCAAATCATCATGGTTTGCCTTAATTTGGACAGGTCTTCAGCAACGTTTCTCTGGAAAGTGATCTTGATAATAATAACCAACACCACTTACTAGACAAACAGAAACAGGGGTATTTGGTAGCCAAAGAGAATATCCTTTCTTTCACCGTTTGTGATGAAGGGACCATTGTCTTTATCTGTACAATGGCCTTACTGAGAACAACCCTTGTGAGCAGCTGAATTTGCAAGGAACGAAAACCCTTCAGTATAAGGGCAATGCTATAATGCATGACACTGACTTTCATGTGACTTCTGCCATCAACATTATAGTTACATCTCATTTACTCAACCACTGAGAGAAACAGTGAGCGAGGGAATTGGAGAATTTAAAGAATATTAATGGCAGTACATCAATTCAATTATCTTAGTTCACTAATGAGGTGAACTTCTAGTGTATTGAGGTTGCGAGTTCAAACTCTGCCACTGCAATTGGACCCACGTGGGTATTTAAGTCTTCGACACCAGATGTAGCAGTATGCGGTGGGAGGAGAATTCTTTCCTTAGGATAAGAATTACTACTGCAATTGCTCAGGCAGAGAGCAGCTCAGAAAAAACGGAAGATATTGTAGGTCATCCATGGCATTACTTGGGAACATGAACAATGTCTTTAAAGAGAAATAGAATAGCCGGCTAGAGTGCAGGAGGAATTAGTGAATTGTTTTACATAGGGAGTCAAGATTTAGTTCTTCACTTAATAAAGTCTAAATCTGAAGTGTAATAGATTTGCTCTGCTTTAACTAGATTAACCTTCTGCATATAGAATGTTTTCACATATGATAGGAGATCAGTGACTTTAGCTTTGATCTGAGAGCTGACAAAGACTCTCTCCTTGACTAAAGTTTAGTCAGGCTCCTCTGAGCCCTCTTCTCAAGTATGTCTTGCCCTTACCCTCCTCTCAGCCTCCCACCCCCATCCTATCCTTGTCAAGCCTGCCTAGTCCAGTTGTAGCAAGAATCCTGCCAAGTCACTTTAGAAAGCATCCCCTTCCTGATCACCTTGGCCTGCCTTCCACAAGAATCCTGTTAAGTTGGTTTAGCAAGAATTTCCCTTCTCCTGATGTCTCCTCTTCATAATTTTCCATCCACTGACCCCCTCATTCTCCTCACTGGCTATAAATCTCCAGCTGTCTTTGCTGTATTTAGAGTTGAGCCTAACCTTTCTCCCCTGTTGCAATAGAATTGACACCTCTTGCAATAGTCCTGAATAGTCTTCATTACTATTTTAACAAGTGTCAAAATAATTATTTTCTTCAACTGGGTTTACTCTATAACAAAAATGCAGAAAATTTGAGGGAGCAGCAAAAAATACCTACTGGCGGAGATGAGATATATGAATAAAGGTAAGTAGTCGGGGGACACAGTGTCTACAATGAAACAAACCAACACATGGTTTATACAGAAGAACTTAGCCCAGCCAAAATGTTCACATGGGAACTTCAACTTTACTGAATTTTCTAGAAACTAGAGTTAAAGCAACAAGGCCTTTTTTCCCATCAACACAATAGAAAAAATTTTCTTTGATGTATGTATTCACATTTCTGCCTTAGTAGAGAATGGTAAACATTTTTTAAAACTTTGATAATAAATCTTACAGAGCCTTTGGGTTACCACTGCAAACATGAGGGATCACTCCTTAGAATGATGTATGTACAAAATATGAGAAATTGAGCTCAGTGTGCAGACTGAGCCAAAGATATAGCTGCAAAGTTGTTCTTAGATTAAATCAATAGTAGCTTGCTTCTTATCATTTCCGTCTTTCTCCTGAGAATTATATGAATACAGAAACATGATGTCAACTGGTTGGATTTGAATTAGGTTTCTACTATATTTATATTTAAAATATTGAAATACCAGAAGCCAAACCTATTCCAACTGTTTCCTACCTGTGAAATGTTAAAAAAATATGAAATGTGTGTCTTTTTAAGATCTTAATATTAGAATAAGTAATTTGCTAACAAGGGTAATTATAAGATAAGCCATTAAGAAGGTTCTGGTCTCCTCATATTCATAAAATTGGCAAAGATTCAAGTGTCTTCAGAGAGAAGCAAGGAAATGGAACATTGGTTTCCATGTAGATTGTCTGTGCTTGAACCCCACCAAAGCCATTTTCAAGCTGTATGACTCCAGAGAATTTACTTCAACTCTCTGAGCCTGTTTCCTCATCTGGAAAATTAGGGCACTAATAGCAGTAACAGGGTCATTGCGAGGATAAGTGAGTTTGCACACTGAAAGCACTTAGAAGAATACCAGACACCTAATTAAACCTCAGTGAAAGCTAACTGCTACTGTTATTATCATCACCACATTTTAAAACCAATATATCCTGACCATCACAGTCACAACTAGGCCCATGGTGACAATCCCTTCATTCCCTGGCCTTCGTTGGAATCTTCACCTGCCCTACATGGACATGAGTATCTATCTGGGGCACTTACTTCTACATTACAGATATGAATAATAATAATAATAATCAAACAAGGCCAGGCACGATGGCTCATGTCTGTAATCCCAGCACTTTGGGAGGCTGAGGGAGGCAGATCACTTAAAGTCAGGAGTTCAAGACCAGCTTGGCCAACGTGAGGAAACCCCATCTCTACCAAAAAAAAATAAAAAATACAAAAATTAGCTGGGCGTGGTGGTGTACACCTGTAATCCCAGCTACTCAGGAGGCTGAGGCACAAGAATGGCTTGAACTCAGGAGGCAGAGGTTGCAATGAGCCAAGATCATACCACTGCACTTCAGCCTGGTTGATGGAGCAAGACTCTGTCTCAAAAAAAAAAAAAAAAAAAGAAAAAGA
>NW_016817996.1:131669-135958 GCF_001698545.2 Rhinopithecus bieti | reverse complement strand
TTTAAAAACAAAACAAAACAAACCTTGTAAAAATGCAATGAGAATCTGCATTTTAACAAGCAGATGCTCATGTGATTTGTGTACACATGTAAATATGAGACATACCTGAAGTTTAAGCTTCTGACTGTATTCATTTGCTTAACAGACTTTTTTGGTAAATAAACAATGGCAGCCTTCCATCTGAGTTAGGGTCTCTGGAATTTGCCCCTTTGGGGATCTTTCTGTTTTTCTTTTTCTTTAGACTGTAGCTAATAATACTGAATGTTTTTCAAGTAAATCAGTGGTTCCAGGTGGTTCTTGGATAGGAGCCCTGTAAAAAAAAAGGCTATAAAAGGCCAGATAATTCTCTTGTAAGTTTCCAACTTAAGTATTCCCTGAGGCAAACAGCTTCAGCACAAGGGAGGCAAATAATTTTACATTAAAGAGATGAGTATCTGCCTAACTACCACACTACCCCCATGTACATCAAAATACATCAAAATAAGAGGAGAGATTGCCAAAATCAACTTTATTTTAGAATGTCACACCCTGACACAAGGAAAAGGGACTTTCACACCAAAACTGAGGAAAACAAGTTTAATCCACATACTTTTCATATTAGTTAAAATTCTTCTACTGCCAGAAAACCTCCTGCTATAATTTTTTAAATCTTTCTTTATCCTTTGTTTTTATAGCCTTCCCAGAGCTTATAATATTACCACTGTGATTATCTGATAAGATCTCAAACTATTTACTCTGACCAAGGAGCAAAAGAAAACATGCAATGAGAATATCGAGCATTTTGAAATAAGCCATTAATTCTTCAGAGGAATTGTTTGCAAGAGAACTTTGAGGTTCAAACATAAAGTCTCATACTTAGACAGTAAAAACAAGTTAACATAGGCCAATTTGTTCCCAGACCAAACTGAGGGTCAGGCTGCTATTTCTCACAGCCCAATAACAAGATGCAAATGAACTGGGGAAGAAGAGAGTTTTATTTTCTGCCACTGGTTACAGGAAGAAAGCCTGGAAATTATCACCAGACCAACTCAAAATTACAAAGTTTTCTAGAGTTCATATACCTTCTAAACTATATGTCTACGTGTAAGTGTGCATTTGTCGAAAGACATAAGTGATAAACTTCTTTTAATCTATAACTAGGTCTGAGTCTTGAAGACCTTCTTCTGGAGCCTCAGTAAGTTTACTTAATCTAAAGGGGTCTAGGTGCTGAGGTGATTACCCTTATCTTGTCTCCTACTAAATCATAAAGGTTTGGGGAGTTCCTTTAGACCCCCAGTAAACTTGTTTGTGGAGGCCTGGGGAATTTCTTCAGACCCCCAATAAAACTTGTTTAATCCTAAAAGGGTCCTGTTGAGAATTCATTCATTGTCTTGTCATGCTTCAAGGCCCAGGAAAAGCCTAGGCAAAACTCTTGGTGGGCTCTTTGTTACATTCCAGCCTTTGTATATGGGCACTGGCTCAATCAGCTTTTAATGTTTAACCTAGCTACTCAGTTCGTGCTGGGACAGTTGTGATGGAGGCCTGTGTTAGTGAGACCTGGCCTACCACAAATGTACTTAGATATGGTATTGCAAAGCAAACTTCAGTGCATAAAACATAATCATGTATTATGTATCAATAATGACTATGTACTGACACATAATACCAACCATTTGGTATTATTATGTATCACCACATGACACCAATCATTTGAACAATCATGACATTACAATGCCTTTGCCCTTAAATTCAGTGTTTATTGACCAACCTGCACCCAAGCTGCTCATATATTTGTATCTGATTGACTACATGGATTGTTATTAATCATGCCTGAATCTTTTACTTCATGACATTTGTAAAATATAATTCATCAAAAATAAAATGCAGACAAAAAACCTGGCCAAATCCAAATTCCTAATTCAAAATACACCCTCTCAATAGCGAAAAAACAAATAACCTGATTAAAAAATAGGCAAAAGATCTGAATAGACATTTTTCCAGAGAAGACACATAAACAGTCAGCAGGTTTATGAAAAGGTTTTCATCAGTAATCATCAGGGAAATGCAAATCAAACCATAATGAAATACCACTTCACTACCTGTTAGGATGGCTCTGATCAAAAATTTAAGAGGTAAGTTTTGGCAAGGTATTCCTGGAAAAAAAGGGAATGCTCATATGTTGTTGGTAAGAATGTAAACTGGAACAGCCATTATGGAAATAGCATGGAAAATCTTCAAAAAATTAAAAATAGGACTACCATTCAATCCAGCCATCCCACTACTGGGTATATATCCAAAGTAAGTAAAATCAGTATATGGAAGAAAGATCTGCACCTTCATGTTCATTGCAGCATTATTCATAATAGCCAAGATATAGAATAAACCTAAACACCCTTCAATGGATGAATACATAAGGAAAATGTGATGTATTCACATTTTGTGAACGGAATATTCGGCCATAAAAACGAAGAAACGAAGAAAATCCTGCCTTTTGCAACAACATAGATAAAGCTAGAGGACATTATGCTAAGTGAAATAAGCCAGACACAGAAAGACAAATATTATATGATCTCACTTATATGTAGAATTTTTATAAAAGTTAAAATATAGAAGCAGAGAGTAGAACAGTAGTTGCCAGGGGCTGGTGGCAGGGAAATGGGGAGATATTGATCAAAGGGTACAAAGTTCTAAGATGAACAAGTTCTGGGGATCTAAAATATGGCATGGTGACTATGGTTACTAATTATGTATTGTATACTTGAATTTGCTAAGGCAGTAAATCTTAAGTGTCCTCACACCCCCCCCCCCCGCCACACACACACACACACACAATGGTAAATAAGTGGGACGACAGATGTGTTCATTTAATTTTGGCAACCATTTCACAACATATGTCAAATCATCATGTTGTATACTTTGTTTGTGTTTCTTTTGAGACAGAGTCTCGCTCTGTCGCCTGGGCTGAAGGGCAGTGGCACCATCTCAGCTCACTGCAACCTCTGCCTCCTGGGTTCAAGCGATTCTCCTGCCTCAGCCTCCCAAGTAGCTGGGATTACAGGTGCCCGCCACCACACCTCGCCCAGATAATTTTTGTATTTTTTTAGTAGAGATGGGGGGTTTTACCATGTTGGCCAGGCAGGCCTCAAACTCCTGACCTCAAGTGATCTGCCCGGCTTGGCCTCCCAAAGTGCTGGGATTACAGGTGTGAGCCACTGCACCCGGCCGTATACTTCGAATATATACAATTGTTATTAGTCAAATGTACCTCAATAAAGCCGAAAGAAAAAAAACACACCTTTTCCTCCAGTGCAGTTGAAACAGATGGGGAAGAACACGTTGCCACAGTGATGAGACCCTCTTTGAATTCATGACCTCGAACCTCACCTACATCTGGACATGCCACCTTCAAGCAGCTACACTACATTCCCTCAGTTTATTCACTTGCCCAGTCCCCTGGACAACTACACACCTTCTCTCTCCTCTAACCTTCAATACTTGCTAACTCATCCTCACTCTCATTTGATGACCTTTCTTCCTATTTCACTTAGAAGTTGAAAGAAGCTGAAGACAATATTCACAGGCCCCTACCACCTGGAAGGCTGACATTAGCCTGCTGAATATACCCTTATCAGATCTGGCTAAATTGTCATGATTGTTTGCTAGCTGGGGAGCACCACTTACCATTTCCTTCTTATCTTCCCGGAAGTGCACATCTACAAACATCTTTCCAACAACATAAGGGAGGGCACTTTCAATGAAGTTTACACATTTGTCCCACTGAGGCAGCAAAATTGTGGTCCCCTGGATTACCTGTAGGAGATAATTGATCCAGATTAAACTTCATTTGGATAAAATCCATGGCTGAAAAAAAATTCAAACAAGCTGAAGAAAACAGTCTACAAAACATTGCATACCCTAACCCACATATATGCATCAGATAGTAGAGGCAAAGGTAAAATAGATGAGGAAAAAAAATTCTGCTTGTCCCCATTATATTTCAAACTAAATGTAAATGTTTTAGGCCGGGCACAGTGGCTCACATCTGTAATCCCAGCACTTTAAGAAGCCCAGGTGGGCAGATCACCTGAGGTCAGGTGTTTGAGACCAGCCTAGCCAACATGGTGAAACCCCGTGCTTACTAAAAATACAAAAATTAGCGAGGCAGGGTGGTGCATGCCTGTAATCCCAGCTACTTGGGAGGCCAAGGTGGGAGAATTGTGTGAACCCAGGAAGCGGAGGTTGCAGTGAGCTGAGATCGTGCCACTGCACTCCAACCTGAGCAACAGAGTGAGACTCTGTCTCAAAAAAAA
>NW_016817996.1:126835-130419 GCF_001698545.2 Rhinopithecus bieti | reverse complement strand
ATGCTGTTCTCTGGAAAAAGACTTTTTTTTTGTTCTTTTTGAGACGGAATCTTGCTCTGTTGCCCAGGCTGGAGTACAGTGGTGCCATCATCTCAGCTCACTGCAGCCTCCGCCTCCTGGATTCAAGCGATTCTCCTGCCTCAGCCTCCCAAGTAGCTGGGACTACAGGCGTGTGCCACTACGCCTGGCTAATTTTTGTATTTTTTGTAGAGACGAGGTTTCACCACCTTGGCCAGGCTGGTCTCAAACTCCTGACCTCAAACAATTTGCCTGCTTCGGCCTCCCAAAGTGCTGGAATTACAGGCGTGAGCCACTGCACGCAGCCCTAAAGTAACTTTATATGCTAGTGACTTTATAGGGTCAAAGCATATCCAAAATAATTGCACTACTCTTCCAGAGTAATGGCCCACTAAGAATTTCTATATTTAATAGTTCCTCTAATAACAAAAATGCCTCTTGAATGAAATCATAGCTTACAAGATTCACCATTCACTTCACTTTAAATTGATAGAAAAATAAAACTGTTTCAAAGACACAAAATCCTTACGGCCTCTAGTGGAAGGAGAATTAGTCAGATACAAGCCTCAAAAACAAAGATGACAGTAACATGGCTATAAACTGGGAGGTGAGCCAAGGGTGGGAGAGAAGCCAAGATTAAAGAGCCAGGTGAGGCCCGACACAGTGGCTCATGCCTTTAATCCCAGCACTTTGGGAGGCCGAGGTGAGAGGATCATTTGAGCTCTGGAGTTCAAGACAAGCCTGGGCAACATGGCAAGACCCCATCTTGAATAAAAATAAATAAATAAAGAGCCAGGTGAGCAGGTGGAGGAGGTCTCAGAGAAAACTAAATTAGAGCCTCTTGGACCTAGCAGAGGATAGATGCAAAGATGGAAGGTACAGGCAAAGTTTAAGACAAAATTCCATTGCCAAATTGAAAATGAAATTCTACCATCTAATATCTCTATCATGCACATTTTAAATATTCAGAATACTGAAAATAAAAGATAGTTACAAATATATCACAAAGAAATGTTAAAACTATAATTACAGTGACCCAGTTAAAAACTCTGGGGGAAAATGGGAATCCACTGATAAGACGGAAAAGTTTGAAAACAATGTGTGGCCTCTAGCATTTCTCTAAATATCTTCATATAACCCATCAAAGTAGAGCTTGAGTGTATCTTATCGTATGTAATTTATACCTAAATAAAAATAAATAAGGCACACACACACACACACACACAAAAAAAAACAAAAAACAATAGAGCTTGGGCTACAAATGCCCTCTGTCTAATCCCTGAAGATGATTTTTACTGGATCAGTTAATATATGGACGATTGCAGCATGAAAGTTATCCAGCGATGTAACATTGCAATCTTCTTAAACTTACCCTTGAGAATTCCAGCCATCTATACTGAAAGCGCCTGCTAAGGTTTGGAATTCTGGAATAAACCATTCTCCACACCAAATAGTTGGCAATGGTCCTGTTAACAGAGAGAGATGCTCATTTATTGTATTTTAGGTCAATATCTGATGCTCTGCAGAACACCTTGAGAAAAACAGTTGGCAAAGCTCCACCGAGGGACCTCTTACTCATACAAAAATGCAGAACTTTCACTTGAGAAATGACATAAGATGATAAATGTCAATAAGCACAACCAAAATTGGCTTGCTTTTCACCACCCAACAGAGATAGATGAAGGAAAGATTCCAGCCCCAGCCCTCAGAGTGAACATTTTGCTTTCACTCTCAGGGTATAAAGTCCACTGTTACACAGCCTTTCATGTCTGGAAATTGTGAGTACCTTCAAATTACAGCAGATCCTCAAATAGCATCATTTCATTTAACATCCTTTTGTTATACAGTTGATACGAAAAAGATCCATTCTGGGCCAGGGTCACTGTCTGTAGAGTTTGCACAGTCTCCCCAAGTCTGCACAGGTTTTCTCTAGGTACTGTTGTTTCCTCCCACATCCCAAAGATGTGCCTGTTAGGTTAATCGGCATGTCTACACGTTCCCAGTGTGAGCGAGTGTGGTGTGTGAGTGACTGCACCCTGCAACAGGATGGCGTCCTAGCCAGGGCTGGTTCCCGCCTGCTGCCCTGAGCTGCGTAGATAGGCTCCAGCACCTGCAACCCTGAACTAGAATAACTGGGTTAATAATCATCTTACTTGCTTTTATTCATCTTTCTTAAATGTATGCATGGCTCACATGTATTCAATGTTCAATATTAGAAGCGTTTTGGTCTTTATTTAGAAGTTTGATGATGTTTTTGTGAGCAGGAATATGCCATAGGAACTTAACTCTTGTTTACATCAATTAGCCTATGGTAAAACTGATTTCACTATCTGTCATTCTGCTTAAAGTCACAGTTTCCAAGAACCTATCGATGATGTTAAGTGAGGACTTACTGGATTAGGTGACTTGATACCATGCCTATGTATTCTTTGCCTTTGGAAACTAACAGCAAAATATTGGCTAATACCAATTATCTAATTTTGCACCCTCATTCTATACTTACTAAATATGTGAGTTTGGACAAGTCACTTAAGGTCTGTGATTTTACCTTTCCTTGTCATACAATGAGGATCATCCCCACCTTACAGGGTTGTTGTAGGGTTCAAATAAATAACAAAATGCTTGACAAATCTATTTCTGGGGTTTTGTCTTTCACTTCCAAATGCATGAATAAGCTCATGTAATGCCTATAATACATATCTTTAAAATATGTTAAATTTGAAGGGTTGCCTTTTCTATAAGCAAAAGATGACCTGACCTCATAAGAATGTGTGATCTGAGTTAATTTCTAACCCAATAGTGATGATGGATTTTTAATGATCCATTCCCCTCCCAGCTATGCCATTACCATGGTGAGTAATAACACACATTCCTGAAATGGCTTTCTGGTCAATCATGTGAGAGCAGTGTGACATGATGACACTAAAAGCCCATCAGGAACAAACCACACTCTCATTTGTATGACATTCTGACAGTGGACATGTGCTCCTACTAGTAAAATATTTTTCAGCATCCATACCCAATACATGGATGTTTAATTTCTACAGAGATATACTAATAGACTAATATATTAGGAATATTTTAAATACAAAACGGAAATTTCAAAAGATGAGGTAAAATGAAATTAAAAATCTTCAAAAGTCATTAATCCTTCAAACACCATTGGGTTAATTCTTCAAGACATAGTGTCCATATAGGATTTGGTTAATACAACGACAATGAATATAAATCCACATTTCTTAGAGTCTTCTTGACTATTTCAAAAATTTATGGCATGTCTTTGTCAGATTACCATTGTGCTTGTTCCTGTTAGACTACCATTGTATTTCTCTTGTCATCTGGCTAACCAACATGGCGTACCAGCCTGGGAGAAAGGGTCACTTCTGCCAATTTCTAGCTGTTCTCTTGTGCTTACATCATCAATAATCATTTCAATTCCTGTTTCTCTGGAAGAATTTTTAAGCCACTTATCTACGCTGTATGTAGTAAACTAGACAAACTAGAGAATAAAATTCATAAATCCACAGATATATGTAAACTGCTCAAGATTTTTTTTTTTTTTTTTT
>NW_016817996.1:117146-126403 GCF_001698545.2 Rhinopithecus bieti | reverse complement strand
GAAAACAAGCCAGTGAGGGTAACAGTGGCCCTCTCACGTGTTCCACGCAGATCAAATGAAGGGTCCATAGCCATCAATATAGAACTCAATAAAGCATAATTATTTTTCTTAAAAAGTTTATTTCAATAGCTTTTGGGGATATAAGTGGTTTTTGGTTATATGGATAAATTGTATAGTGGTGGGCCACGTGCGGTGGCTCAAGCCTGTAATCCCAGCACTTTGGGAGGCCGAGACGGGCGGATCACGAGGTCAGGAGATTGAGACCATCCTGGCTAACACTGTGAAACCCTGTCTCTACTAAAAAATACAAAAAACTAGCCGGGCAAGGTGGCGGGCACCTGTAGTCCCAGCTACTCGGGAGGCTGAGGCAAGAGAATGGTGTGAACCCGGGAGGCTGAGCTTGCAGTGAGCCGAGGTCCAGCCACCGCACTCCAGCCTGGGCGACAGAGCAAGACTCCGTCTCAAAAAAAAAAAAAAAATTGTATGGTGGTGAAGTCTGAGATGTTATAGTGCACCCATCACCCAAGTAATGTACACTGGATCCAATCTGTAGTTTTTTTTATCCCTCATCCCCTTCCTACCCTCCCTGCTTCTGAGTCTCCAAAGTCCATTATATTACTGTGTATAAAGTTTAATTATTTTTAAATTTAAATAAAGATATAGAAGTTCTAAAATGTTCTTCTCAGACCCAATGGATCTTGTTAGGGTATGCACATTCCCCTAAGATACCACTGCCCTAATCAGCAAAGTCTGGCCCTTGTCCATCTCTGTTGAGGCCACTAAGTGGTTTGGGGTCATTCCTTTGGCTCTTTTGCATTCACATCTCCACTCCTTAATAGGATAAGAAGTGCTCACTGAGCACTTACTGTTGGCCAAGTATTGTGCCAGATGCCATGAGGAACATAAAGAAATAAGAACCTAGCACCTCCAGTTAGAGAACTCAAAGTCCAGCTGGGAACACAGGACTTCAGATTTCAGCTTGTTCATGTAATTGGGTTGTTTAATTGAAGGGACACACGGTAAGTATATAAGGGATCTTTCTTTCATTCACTCAATCAACACATCCTGAGCGCCCACACATACACTAACAGTTCTACGTGCTGGGGAGATGGATAGTCCCTGATTTCCTGATGCTTTTAGTTGAGCAGGGGAGATGAGGCAAGTGCATAAATGATGATTTGGTAGACTCTAGCACCGAAAAGTGCATGCCGGACACTTCACTGTAAGGATAGTACATCTCAAACTGAGGGCTAAGGGAAGGCTTCATGAGAGGAACATGCCGAAAGGTTAAAAGGCTTTGGTGTTACAAACAGGAACGTGAACTCTGGACCGGCTAAATAATGGTCGAATCGGCTGATGTGTTGGAGAGGATGGTGAACAGGATCATCACTCAAGAAAGTGGGCAGAAAGGCCAGCCACACTGGGGAGATGCAGACAGTGACCAGGGCATGGTCTCTAGCACATTCATGGGCCAATCCTGGTCTTAGTGCAAGGACTTTATGTTCTTTGTCTCTAAAATACCTCTTGCCAGGCGTGTGAACCATGCTGGATCCATAGGTGGAGACGAGAAGGAAGTCAACAGCCAGCAGATGTCCTTTCATCAGTTCAAAAGATATTCCCTCAAAGGAGTGGTGATGAGCCAGAATAACTGGGGAAGTTGTTAGGGGGCCCGATGGTGGCGGTGGAAGAGGCAGTATGGCAAAGTATACTGGGGTTTGAGAAGTAGGGGCCCTTCCAGCTCCCCTGAAATCATCCCATTTAGGCATCTCACATTAACTATGATCCTCACAGTGCTGCTGTAAGAGAGATGTTATTATACCCATTTTACATATGAGGAAACTTCAGGCTTAGAACCATTAAGTAAACTCACAATCACATATTCGATGAGTCTCAAACTAGAATCACCCGCGGAAGTTGCTAAAAGTCCACATGCCTAGGCCACCCCAGGCCAATTAGGTCACAATATCTGAAGTGGTACCCAACATAAATATTGCTTATAAATCTCCTCAGCTAAGTCCAATGTGAGGCCAAGTTGAAGAACCACTGTAACAAACAATGGAGGCCAGACCAGACCCAGGTGTGTCTAACTCTAAAGCCTGCATACTTTTCGTTATGCCACACAGTGATGAATTAAAGCCTCTACTTTTTTTTTTTTTTTTTTTTGAGACAGAGTTTCACTCACTCCTGTCACCCAGGCTGGAGTACAATGGCACTATCTAAGCTCACTACAGCCTTGACCTCCTGGGCTCAAGGGAACCTCCTGCCTCAGCCTCCCAAGTAGTTGGGACTACAGGCACGTGCCACTGTGCTCAGCACATTTTTTTGTATTTTTGGTAGAGACAGGGTTTCACCATTTTGCCAGGCTGGTCTCAAACTCCTGGACTCAAGCGATCCATCCAATTCGGCCTCCCAAGTTGCTGGGATTACAGGCGTGAGCCACCATGCCTGGCCAAGCCTCTAATTCAGCTAAGATTTCCCGGCCAATCACAGAGACCCCAAAACACTCCAACAAAGATGCTTCACAGAAATCTAAGGGCATAAAAATTATGAGGACTTCCTGGACAAGGCATTACAAAGGGTGATAGCATAACAACCAGACCTCTGCAAGCGGGAAGCTGGAATACTGAGAAGTTCACACAGCGAGACAATGGCACTGATGAGTTTCTTCAGTGTGTTATAAATACACTGACAGAATGCTATGGAGCACAGCTTTGGAGTGCTAATATTACCACGCCAGGAACAGATATAACCATAATGACTGAATCACTGTCACCTAATGCTCAGATACATCAAAAAGCAAAAATCAGACTCAGCAACAGTCCTTGAAAATAACACATAATATCCTTTTTTTCCAAAAAACACATTTTCAGCCATATGGTAATTTCCCCAAGTGGCAATAAATAAAATAGAGAAAGGCCAAGCATCTCAGAAGAGAACCCACCACAAAGAGAGCAACATGAAATCATTTCCTAAAGCCTCTGACTTGGAAGATTTTTTTAATTTTTAGATTTGGGATGCTCAATTGGTAAGTATAATGCAAATATTCCAAAATCTGAATAAATCCAAAATCAGAAACACTTCTGATCCCAGGTATTCTGGATAAGGGATACTCAACCTGTAGAGGCAGCTTACATTTGTATTACATTTCAGAGATCATAAAATACCTTCTTTGATTTTTATAACAGTGCTGTGAAGTGATTATTATTATTATCCTTATTTTCAGATGAAGAAAACAAAGGTAAGAGGTCAAGGTACTTCCAAGAATGTATCAAATCTAGGACCAACATCTGGGTTTTCAGATTCCAGAGCTTGCATTTGCTCCTCTCGGTCATACTATCTGAAGCGAGCCACAGAGGTTCTTCTTAAAGGTTCTCAAAGCCAGAGATCTTCCTAAATCCTACAGGCTGCCCAGAGGCATATGTAAGGCAGTGATTCTGAAAGTGTGTCCCTGAGCCAGCAGCTTCAGCATCATCTGAGAACTTGTTAGAAAATTCCGAGGCCTTACCCCCAGACCTGCTGAATCAGAATCCGTGGGGCGGGGGGCCAGCAGACTGTATTTTAGCAAGCCCTCCAGGGGATTCTGATCTGTGTCAGTTTTAAAAACAGCTGGTCTAGGAAAACTCCATCTCCTCATCATTCTGCACATACAGCTCAACTAGGACTTCCTAAATCCCACATCAGTGCTTCTGAAACTTGAATGTATATATGAGTCCCCTGGGGATCTTATTCAATTTCAGCCTCTGACTCAGTAGGTCTGGGGCAGAGCCTGATAGGCATTTCTGACAAACTCCCCAGTAATGTCTCTGCTGCTCATCTGTAGGCCATTCTTTGACTAGCAAGACCCTAGATCACTCTCAGAAGAGCTGGCCCCCAGGAGAGGTCCACATAACAGCACATTTTCCAGGTCATCCTTTGGGAACATGCAACAAGAATCATCTTACTTTAATGTACATTGTACTTGCTTTATATGAAAAGAAAACTAAAGACAGGAATACTTACAGGGTCCTTGACAAAACTCCAAGGGTTTGCTCTAGGCCAGTCTGCTAAAAAAACAAAACAACAACAACAACAAAAACAAAAGAAAACAGTCCTGGTGCAGATGATCTCCATGGGGCCAGGCCTGGTCTAGAAGAGGAAACCACAGCAACTCCTCCTGATGCCAACCTTCCTTGGCCTCTCCTCCTCCCACTCTTACTCCTCAGATAAAAGTAGATGGGAAGTGTCTGAGGCAGCCTCAAGTCAGGAGTGAGAAGGAGAATTGAGGGTGGACAGAAAGGGAGGGAAGTCTATAGAGCTCCTCACCCAGTGATTTGCTAGTAAATGTTACCAACTGCCTTGTCGAAGAAAAAAAAAATGATTTGTTACATTTGCCAATTTCCATGGTGTCAACATCCCCCATGGTTGAATTCAAACTATCAACATGAGATCACTGAACATGTAGTTAGGAAGAGATGCACATAACATGAGAGATCATCACTACCTCCTTAACGCCTTTCCACCTTAAACACCAGCTCTTGTTCCCCACAGGCAGCCTCCGGCTCATTCCTCCAAGGGTCCCTCCCTGGCCACCTACTGCCTTGGACTGCAAGGTTTGGCACCACCACCACTAATGCGGTTTGGCACCACCACCACTGGAGGATCTCATTGCTCTAATTCTGTACCATGCACCACCTACCAAAGAGTCAGTGCCACTGTCCCCACAGCCACTCAGTCAGAGAGAGAGGCCTAATCCCCTAGACTGGCAGTGGGAGTGATATAAGAAGGGAGAAGCAGCAATTGAGAAATAAACAGCTGAAAGAAAAAAAAAAAAACAAACAATCCCATCAAAAAGTGGGCAAAAGACATGAATAGACAATTCTCAAAAGAAGATATACAAATGGCCAACAAACATATGAAAAAATGCTCAATATCACTAATTATCAGGGAAGTGCCAAACCACAATGAGATACCACCTCACTCCTGTGAGAATGGCCACAATCAAAAATAAAAAAATAACACATATTGGCATGGATGCGGTGAAAAGGGAACACTTTTACACTGCTGGTGGGAATGTAAACTAGTACAACCACTATGGAAAACAGTATGGAGATTCCTTAAAGAACTAAATAGAACTACCGTTTGATCCAGCAATCCCTCCACTGGGTATCTACCCAGAGGAAAAGAAGTCATTATACAAAAAAGATACTAGCTCACGCATGTTTATAGCAGCACAATTCACAATCGTAAAAATATGGAACATACATAAATGCCCATCAACCGACAAATGGATAAAGAAAATGTGGTATACATACACCATGGAATACTACTCAGCCATAAATGGGAAGGAAATAATGGCATTTGTAGCAACCTGGATAGAGCTGAAGATGATTATTCTAAGTGAAGTAACTCAGGAATGGAAAAATATATAACGTACGTTCTCACTTTCAAGCAGGAGGTAAGCTATGAGAATGCAAAGGCATAAGAACGATATAATGGACTTTGGGGACTCAGGGGGAGGGTGGTGAGCAATAAAAGACTACACACTGGGTACAATGTACACTGCTCAGGTGATGGTTACACCAAAACCTCAGAAATCACCACTAAAGAATTTTCCACGCAACTAAACACCACTTGTTCCCCAAAATTATTGAAATAAAATAAAATTAAAAAATAAGAAATGAACAGCTGACACCAACACAAGATGGCTTTGAACCCCTGAAAATTGCAGGAGAATTGCCAAAGCTAGCAATATCTAACTATCTGAGGGTACATACAACATGCTAGCATCTCCAAAATGAGCAGCGAAGCATCTGAAAAGTATCTCTTTTCACACCAAGACATTTACGGAAAAAAAGAGGTAAGACATAGAAATGAGGGTGACCCCATTTAGAATCTCAGCTGTTTCCTCTTAGAGGTGTGATCTTGGCCAAGTCACTTAACCAAAGTTTCCTCATCTGTAAAGTGGGAACAACACATAGAATTGTAAAAATCAAAGATGTTAACCATAATGGTTACCTGTATATGATTTTCATAGGCAGATTCTCAAAACAGAGGCACAGCAGAGATGCCCAATGTGAGAAGGCTTGGCTGGCTTTTTCTTCAATGGTGCCTCCAGGGGAAAGGTAGGAGGTGGGAGGATCCTCATAACATTCATCTGATGCCTTTCCTCTACATATCCTGAGCCCAAGCTGGCCCCTCAGCTCTCTAGCCCCCTGCCTTGCAGGTGACACCCAAGTTCATGCTAGTTCCACCACTCAAGATGCTTACCATCCCCTTTTCTCCATTCTCCCGTACCTAGAAAATTCCTCTTTATCCTTTGGGGTTCCATTCATATGTCACCTCCTCGTGGTGGTGATGGGGTATCTGGTTAACTTCTAGAATTTTTAAAGTGTCTACTACGTGAGAAGCACTGTGCTAGGCCACAATGCTTAAAAGAGCAATCACAAGAGAGCCTGCCAGAAGAAACCTAAGTGTCCATCAACAGATAAATGGATTTAAAAAAATGTGGTACATATACACAACGGAGTACTATTCAGCCATGAAAAAAAATGAGATCCTGTCATTTCCAGAAACATGAGTGGAACTGGAGATCATAATGTTAAGTGAAATAACCAGGCACAGAAAGACAAACTTCACATGTTCTCACTTATTTGTGGGAGCTAACAACTAAAATAATTGAATTCACAGAGATAGAGAATAGAAGAGTGGCTACTGGAGGGTGGGAAGGGTAGCAGAGGAGAAGGACGGAAGGAGGGATGGTTAATGGGTACAAAAAAATAGAATGAATAAAACCTAGTAGTTGCTAATACAACAGGTAACTATAGTCAAAAATAGTGTAAATGTATATTTTTAAATAAATAACACAGTATAATTGGATTGCTTGTAACACAAAGGACAAATACTTGAGGGGATAGATACCCCATTTACCTTGATATGATTATTACGCATTGCATTCCTGTATCAAAATATGTCCTGTACTCACAAAAATTAAAAATTTGACAAAGAGTGCCTGCCATCAGGTACCCACAGTGTCATAGAGGTAGGGAGCAGGGAAGCATTTGCCATTGAGAGAAAAGTCGTCATTTCAAGAAAATGAGATATGCTCTTTGATAAAGGCATGTCTAGGGAAACTCCAACTCCTTTTCCTCCTGGGCATATAGCTAAACTATATTTCCCAGTCTCCCCTACAGCTAGAGGAGTCACAAGACTGAGTTCTGGCTTATGGAATATGGGTAAAAGTGACATACCCCAGTTCTAGGCCTTCCCACCAAAACCTATACAATCCTCCACCCTCTCTGTTTCTCCATCCTCCAGCTGAATAGAGAAGATGCCAAACATCCAAGGGAGAGCAGAGCCACAAGATGAAAGGAGTCTGGGTTCCTGAGTCACTATTTAGAAGAAAGCTCTCTTACACGGACACCCATGTTCAGACTGTTCCATGAGCAGAGGGTACAATTTAGCCAATGAGTGTTTAGAAGTGCTGGTTATAGCAACTGGCATATCATCATCAATAGAAAATGATCATCAATGGAAAAACATCACCATAGTATGCAAATAAAATACTGTCAGACTTCTCATGACGTGTACATTGTCTTGAAATACAAGAATACACAGAATACAAGTTGCTTTTTTATGAACTGGTGGTTGAGGGATAAACTGTGTGAAAGATATTTGGGTTTTGGCTTTACTTTTATTTTATTTATTTTTTAAGACAGAGTCTCGCTATGTCACCCAGGCTGGAGTGCAGTGGTGTGACCTTGGCTCACTGCAACCTCCACCTCCTGGGTTCAAGAGATTCTCCCGCCTCAGCCTCCCAAGTAGCTGGGATTACAGGTGCCAGCCACCACACCCAGCTAAATTTTGTAATTTTTTAGTAGAGACAGGGTTTCACCATGTTGGCCAGGTTGGTCTTGAACTCCTGGCCTCAAGTGATCTGCCGGCCTCAGCCTCCCAAAGTGCTGGGATTACAGGTGTGAGCCACCGTGCTTGGCCAATTTTTGTCTTTATTTTTAAATGAAGTTGTATATGTACATAATGTCTAAGGTGATTTTTCCATCTATGTTTTTTCTACTGTTGTTCACTATGTTTACATTTGTCCAAGTTATCATTTTGACAAGAATCAGAGTAAAATCTCCCTCCAGTCATGGTCTTTTCCACTGTTACAAAAGGTCCTGCAATTACCAAGTAAAATCATCATGACAGAGATGCTTTTTCTAATAGAGTAAACCAAATTCCAATCTATCCCCTGATTGTAAATTAGGCTTTTTTTGGAAGTAAAATTAATCAGTGTTCAGAAGTACCTACTCTTTTAACACAGATACTAGAAGACACTGACTCACGAGGTGAAGGAGGAATTACTCTAGCAGGCCAAACTCCATCTTTCAATGGAAATTACCACCAAAATTTAAAATGTGCTCCGTAACTCAACGGCATATGAGTAGGAAATCATTAGGGTCATATTTTATAGTATTTGAGAGCTAGGAAGTACTTACAAAGAAATTTCCAAATACAGTGATCCCCTTCTGCTCCCCTAAAAAAAGTTAATCGTAAGATTCTCCTAGGGTACTTGTTTAAAATAAAGATTACTTGGCCTCCCCTCCAGCTCTACTGTATCAGAATCAATGGAGGAGAGCCTTGGAATCTGCATTTTTAACAAGCACCCGAGGTGACGCTGCTGACATTCCTGGCTCATGGATCAAGGCTCTACCCTGCAATATAATTACCTACCTCTAGATTCAATTTTCATTTAGAAAATTTTTGAAGAATCCTGGCTTATCTCTAAATGACATAATTTTAAGTAAATTGTTTCTTCTCTCCCTTTTCTGTATGTTATCCTCAATGAACACAGACTACTTTTCTCATCAGAAATTATCTTAAAAAGAGCAGCAGCTCCTCTCAGGTGTCTAAGTGTTTCCGTAGGGGATAAATGCTACATTTTATTCCTAGAATTGTTGGAAGTGCCTTTTTTTAAAAACATAACTTCTGGCAACATAGCCTTGTCTGAGTCCAAATAAGAAAATATGATTTTAATCATGGGTCAGCAATTAACTCAGTAAAGTGTTTTGTAAACTCATTGATTCATTTTGTAAACTCTGTGATTCCTTTTCTGTAGTCAAAGCTGAATGCCTTAATGAACCTGTAAAATTCTCCTTCCTGGAAATTTTGAAGATTTTTCTTTGTAGTACTAAACTAGCAAAGCAACAAATTCTAAAACATTCTTTAAAATAAGAAAAACCTGGCAGTTCCTAAAGTTGTTTTATCAGTGCAATTTTTCTACC
>NW_016817996.1:115653-116872 GCF_001698545.2 Rhinopithecus bieti | reverse complement strand
GCCAGTTCATCACAAAGGATACCGGGATTTTCCCTATAACTCTTTTGATGTAACATTCTTTTAAAACAGTTTTCAAAGAATGTGAGAAGGGAAGCCCTTATAATTTAAAGAAAACACAAAAGTCACAGTAAAATTCACATAAAGTTCTTACTTCTTTCTCTCAGACCCTAATATCCTAAACAAATCTTTAAAGTACTGCGGGACGCGGACCACCACATTCTCGGAGGGGCTGATGTCTTTCAGGTGGGGGTAGAGTCTGGTGTCAATGACCTTCTTGATGTAGCCCAGCCAGTCGAACTGAGGGGAGAGAGAACAAAACAGAATGAGGGAACCTCTGTTAGGTAGCAAGTAAGAAAGGCAAATAGAATAGATTGAGCGTCATTCATTTCTTTTGATTTCACACCTAATAATTCAAGATGCAACTACTCAAGTCTAGAAAATAAACTCCTGATCATTGCTATTCAGACCTATTGTCTTTTTTTTTTAGACAGTCTTGCTCTATCACCCAGGCTGGAGTGCAGTGGCATGATCTGGGCTCACTGCAACCTCTGCCTCCTGGGTTCAAGCAATTCTCCTGCCTCAGTCTCTGAGTAGCTGGGATTACAGGCACCCACCACCACGCCCGGCTAATTTTTTTTTTTTTTTTTTTTTTTGTATTTTTAGTAGAGGTGGAATTTCACCATGTTGGCCAGGCTGGTCTCGAACTTCTGACTTCAAGTGATCCACCCACCTTGGCCTCCCAATGTGCTGGGATTACAGGTGTGAGCCACCGTGTTCGGCCTGACCTATTGTCTTAATCACAAATGGAGCATGTGTTCTGTACCATCTACATCTGGACAACACACATACACACACACACACACACACACACACACGAACACAGTAATATGCAACCTCACTCCCTTGGCCCCCTCTAGCACTCTTCCTCCTTCCTGAACTCTCCCCTCTGTCTTTCTCTCCCCATTCTGCTCTCTCTCCCCGTCCTGTACACTTCTTCTATTCTATACTCTCTTTTTTCCTCCTGTACTCTTCCCTCCTTCTCTCTTGCATTTCTCTTTCTTCTTCTAAATTCTTTCTCTATACTGTACATTTTCTCTCCCTCCCTCCCTTTCTCTGTCCTGTACTCTCCCTCACTCTCATATATACACAGAAACAGATGCCCCAGTACATAACTAGTCTCTGTGACACAGCCTTTAAAAAAAAAAAAAAAAAAAAAAAA
>NW_016817996.1:107882-114719 GCF_001698545.2 Rhinopithecus bieti | reverse complement strand
TTAAAAAAAAAAAAAAAAAAAAAAAACAAGAGGAAATAAGCAGCAACAGAAAGTAAATGAGGCCAGGCATGGTAGCTCATGCCTGTAATCCCAGCACTTTGGGAGGCCGAGGCAGGGGGATCATTTGAGGTCAGGAGTTTGAGACCAGCCTGGCCAATCCCGTCTCTATTAAAAATACAAAAAATTAGCTAGGTGTGGAAGCAGGCACCTGTAATCCCAGCTACTTGGGAGGCTAAGGCAGGAGAATCACTTGAACCCGGCAGAGGTTGCAGTGAGCCAAGATCACGCCACTGCACTCCAGCCTAGGCGACACGGCAAGACTATGTCTCAAAAAAACAAACAAAAACACAGAAAGTAACATGCCTCCATTCTTCAGAGCATCCCTATCTTACCTAAAACACCGTATGGTGTTTCTTAGATTGGCTACTCTAAAAGTCTTTTCCCAACCTTTTCTCTGTTACCTGTGTCCACTGTTGAAATGGAAAACCAGTTACTCACTTGCCCAACCTCCCCGGTGGTTAGGAGTGGCCACGTGACCCAATCCTATTCAATAAGAAATAAAGGGAAGACAGGCCGGGCGCAGTGGCTCAAGCCTGTAATCCCAGCACTTTGGGAGGCCGAGACGGGCGGATCACGAGGTCAGGAGATCGAGACCATCCTGGCTAACATGGTGAAACCCCATCTCTACTAAAAAATACAAAAAACTAGCCGGGCGAGGTGGCGGGCGCCTGTAGTCCCAGCTACTTGGGAAGCTGAGGCAGGAGAATGGCATAAACCCGGGAGGCGGAGCTTGCAGTGAGCTGAGATCTGGCCACTGCACTCCAGCCCGGGCGACAGAGCGAGACTCTGTCTCAAAAAAAAAAAGAAAGAAAAGGGAAGACATCTGGAGATGTTCTGGAAAAGTCTGTTTGTTTTTCCTAGTAAAAGAGTTAGACACATCACTGGCCCTTTCCCCTTCTTCCTGCTCTGACACAGATGTGATATATGGAGCTGTGATGGATACCTTGCAACCGTGAGTCATCAAACATGAAGTCAAAAAGCCAACACACTAAACAGAGTAGGATGCAAAGATAGGAAGAACTTGGGCCTTTGACAACACTGTTAAACAGCTGAGCGAATGCCAACAATTACCTATGTCTAGACTTTTGTCATGTGAGAAAATAGGCTTTAAGTTTCTAAGCCACTGTTGGAAAGATGTTTTGTTCCCTATAACAGAAGGCATCCCAATACACAGACAAGGGATATTTTATTTGATTGTTGACAAAGACGATGATAACCAAGACTGAGAGTAGGTTTTACAAGACAGAAATTTACACACAGATGAAATCCAATCCCTTCTAAAATGACCAGTTGAGAGAAAGTTTTCTGGATAGTTTTCACCAACCTGGGGAATCATAGCACTCAGTTCAGAAATGTTCATTTTGTTGTACATGGCCTCACTGGTTCGGTTTTCATGAGGAATCATTATCTGTTGGAAAGAGATTTTGGTTATTTTTTTTTTTCAAGTGAACCATTTCTTACTGTATGATTACTTCCTACATGTGCCAAAACATCTGCAGAGTATTATAAAGTTTTTCAAGGCTTTGGTGTGGTGCCCAACTTCGAGGGAGAGAAAAAAAGACATAACTTTAGGCAGGATTAAGAAAATAAACTTTCATATCCTCCTCTGCATCAAATATTGTCCCCAGTACAAAAAGAACTACCCCAAATCTCCCTCCCAATCTATAATGTGGATGGGCAAAATCTATTGCTGGCTCAATTTTGACAATTAAACTTAAGTTGGACAATTGAGGTAAACATCCCACTGTCACCTGTGGTTTCCAGATAATGATCTCAATATTTCATGAACCATCGACCATCCCTTCATCTCTAGGGGCAAATTTTCACTGATGACCACAAGACTATCTGAATGCCACTGTTCCCCGTGATCATTCTGTCAACAGCTCATTCCCTCATTTCCCCTCTTGTTTCTTTGACCTTGAGATTTCCCTAGTCCCATTGCTGGGAGTATGGATTCAGTCACCACCTATTCACACATTTCAAAACCTGCCTCTCTCCAGCCCTGACTCTATACTCTTTCCATTCCCAATACTCATGCTCTTGGCCATTTGGTCAACACCAAATCTGAGCTTCTAGCCTCCACTATGTTTAACTTAAGAAGAACAGCAATGATTGTCTTCCACAAGGATCATCTTAATCACTTCCATTGACCAGCAGTAGCTCCCATATCCACCCTTCAATCATGTCATGACTTTGCCTTCGGGCCTTCCATCATCTAATTCCCTTGCATTAAACTTGCCACCTTCCCACCGCACACATGACTCTTCTACTCTTGCATCTCCTATCCACCATCACCACCTCCATGGTTTGAACTATGACTCAGGACTGCCCAAGATTCACCGCTTCTAGCAAGCCTTTCCAATTACACTCCACTTGGTTCCAATCACAAGGGCTACTCCATCAATAAGACCTCTCCTTGTGCACACATCTCTCTAGCTGGATTGGCTAAGTATATGCTTCCATGGCTGTATTTACAAGGACTTATTTGTGCTAGACTGGACTGTCTTGTCTTCTCAGCTTCAGAAGTTTCCCTAGGACTACGTATCCCACTAATTTTGAAAGTACCTGGTGATGTGTAGTGTAAGATATGGAGGTAAGCATTACTAGCAGTGATTTTTCAAGGTAAGTATTACAGAGGGCTTACTGGCAGACGTCTGCCCCCTCTTTGCTAAATGCTTCAGTGTCCTTAGCTTCCCTTTCTTCACCCTCCACAGGAGAGACCACATGTAACTTACAAACAGCCTCCTGGCTCTGTGTGAATCATTGCCTCAGAGAATATCCACACTCCTCTTCCACCAGCCCCTCCTCCGCCCTCGGAGTCTCACAGCCCCAAGTTGGAGACCTTTGGCCTCAGAGCTGTTTTCAGCTCTCTGCCAGCCACTCCTCTCCACACAATAGATTTGTCACTTCATTTAGCCTCTTGACAATTCCCAGTCTTGCCTCAGCCCAGCTGTTTTTAGTTCCCTTTTTGGTCCAAATCCCTGGCTCAGGGCAAGGCCTTCCCTGCTGTTTCAGAGTTTTAGTCCAAATGAGAGCCCTGGGCCTCCTATGTGCCTGGAAAGAGAATTCAGACAGACTCTAGACATGGCTCAGAGGCACAGTCATGGACCTCGAGACATCTGCAGCAGTCTTCACAGTCTTCAAAGGTGACATGCAGGAATGAACTTCTTGCACTACAAGTAAGAGTTTGGAGAGAGCTGTACACGAACATCATCACAGCAAAGACAGACAGACCAATTCCTCCTTACCCTTATCCTTCATCCCTACTCCCATACCTCAACACACCACCACCACCTCGCCAGACAAAACCAATCAACATTTGGACTCTTATTCACCTTGAGATTTTTACTAACTTCTCTTGTAAAAGATTTCCAACACATGTGCAAAAGTTTCTTGGTAAAAGTATCATTTTCTTTCACTACAGGGTTTCCCCAGAAGCAGATTTTACCACATTTGTTCCCTCTTGGCCTAGGAACATATAGAGAGATTTTACACTTTGTTTCTTCTAGAAAAAAGTTACTCCATAAACAAAGCTAACCATTTAGGAGTTCTCATTATTTTGCCCATAAGTTTGTTTTACATCTTTTGTCTCTACAATGAGGCAAAAGAAGGTAAGGTAATTTATGCAGACATGTAGTTCTGTGTCATGCATATGACACAATGATATTCATTAAAGTAGGGCAAGAAAAGAATGAAAAACAGGGGCAGATACAAAGTAATACCAGAAAGGTCATTTAAAACGTTTACCAACATGTCCTACCTACTTCTATATCAACTTTTATATCCAGTATTGGTGGACAGACTTCCCTGAGCCCAGAACTTAAGCCAGAATGACTCTGAGTGGGGATAGCATAAAACATGGACTGGATTAAAAGCAACCTTCCATTCAAGCCAGATTACTAAGGATTTTTTAAACATCTATCTTCTATTTAAGCCAAACATGAGTTTCTCCAGGAAAAACAGTCAAAGGGTCTCTCTGCTGCTATTCTTTGGCCACAGCTGAGCAACATACGGACACTGAATGGGCTTAAACCAGGGAGGTGGAAGGAGTGAAGAGCTCTTCTGTGGCAGTCCTTGTTACTTCCCAGAGGGAACGCTACTAGTTCTACCTTAGGCCCAAAGGGTAATGATACAAAATACTATTATTTGGTTGCAATTTATATTTTCATTCAGAATATACTGCCTTTAATATAAGGAAAAGAAAAGAAAGTAAAGGAAAGAAAGAGATTTTCAGTGAAGACTTACCTCAGCTATCTTAATTTCCAATCTAAGCACTGACTTCATGTCATGCTCTGCTCTGGAACTGTTAGCTCCTAAAAGCACGGCAGTATCCACCATGAACTTGTAAAGGGCCTCCCGATACTATAAGAAATAAAGAGCAAAGTGACCATGACAATAGCTTATTAGAAAATATGTTTCAGAGACACGGAAGAGCAGAAATAGCAGGCGGAAATAAATGTCTTTTATTTTCACTCTGTACGCAAAGTATGGTGCAGGCATTATGCAATACCAGCCACCCACATAACACTTTGGGAGAAAAAAGAGTGATGGCTACTTGGGTACTGTTTCCATGACAGACAGAGATGCCCAGCCATCAAGCATCAAGAGAACTAGTTTTCTGGCAACCGTCGATATTATGGATACATGAAATAACTCCAAATGAGACAAGAATAGAAAGTTAAAGGTCAGGCGTCCTCTTTCCAGACAAGTGAGGCTTTAATAAAATAATGGGAAAGAACTGTTTCTAAAAGCAGGAGGCCTGATCCATAAAGAATGGTGGGAGGTGTGATTTATTCTCTTGCAACTCAATTTACCCACCTTCACACTAAGAAATAAAAGACCAGTGACAGCAGCCCTGTGTCTTTTCAGTTTTTTACAGTTTTCACAAAGTTCTGCTCCCTAGCTCAGGAAAAAAAGGAGAAAAGAGGGGAACGATGATGTGAAACCTAACAAATAGCAAACATAGAATTTCCTTCCTACATACTCATAAACCCATTTTGGGGCTACTCATATGTCATTGGGTGGGGCGGGGGTGACCTTACATCACGGGAATTAAAGAACTGCCTTAGGCCCACCTCTCATTTCAGACGTATTTGTGAGATCTCAATGCACCAGGTATTAAGTGACCTCCTTCTCATGCATTGGGAATAAGATTTACTAACATATACCTTGCCTCTGTAAGCTATTCTTACTATGTGTGTGACCTTAGGACCTATATGGTACTTAGACTATAGCAGGCCTTTAATAAATATTTGTTGAATCAGTAAGCAAGCTTTGAAAATAGTCTTAAATAGGCCAGGCGTGGTGGCTTTTGCCTGTAATCCCAGCACTTTGGGAGGCTGAGGCAGGCAGATCACCAGGTCGGCCTGGCCAATATGGTGAAACCACATCTCTACTAAAAACGCAAAAAAACTAGCCGGGCGTGGTGGCGCACTCCTGTAGTCCCAACTACTCAGGAGGCTGAGGCAGGAGAATCGCTGGAACCCAGAAGGCGGAGGTTGCAGTGAGCCGAGATTATGCCACTGCACTCCAGCCTGGACAATAGAGGGAGACTCCATCTCAAAAAAAAAAGAAAGAAACAAAATAGTCTTAAATAGAAATAATATTTTGCTATTCCCAGTTCAATTCAAAACAAAACATATTTATTGGCTGGGTGTGGTGGCTCACGTTTGTAATTCTAACACTTTGGGAGGCCGAGGTGGGCAGATCACTTGAGGCCAGGAGTTTGGGACCAGCCTGGCCAACATAGTGAAACCCTGTCTGTACTAAAAATACAAAATTAGCCCGGCATGGTGGTGCATGACTATAATCCCAGCTACTCGGGAGGCTGAGGTTGCTGAGAATCGCTTGAACCCAGGAGGCATAGGTTGCAATGAGTTGAGATCGTGCCACTGCACTTCAGCATGGGCAACACAGTGAGACTCTATCTAAAAGAAAACCAAAACCGTATTTATTGAGTACCTACTCAAATGTACAAGGTGGTTTAGTAGGCCCTCTGCGCATATGTTAGGAAAGAGTTGTACTGACAAAAATATAATAGGTGCCTGGTTCCCAAACAGTGAGGGAGATAAACATGTAATTATTAACTATAACATTAAAGACATCAAAATAACTTCCTTAATAAAGCTGCTACATGCTTGGAAACTGAAGAGCTGGAGAGAAAATCTAGCCTGGAGAAATTGGGGACATAGCATTTGAGGGAGACTGGTTCCGACGCAGTGAAGAGTCCTGTGAGGTAGGTGATATGGTTTGGCTGTGTCTCCACCCAAATCTCACCTTGAATTGTAATAATCCCCACATGTCAAGGGTAGGGCCAGGTGAATATAATTGAATCATGGGGGTGGTTTCCCCCACATATCCTCATGGTAGTGAGTAAGTCTCACGAGATCTGATGGCTTTATAAATGGGAGTTCCCCTGCACAAGCTCTGTTGCCTGACACCACATAAGACGTGACTTTGCTCCTCATTCACCTTCCGCCATGATTGTAAGGCCTCCCCAGCTATGTGGAAGTGTGAGTCAATTAAACTTCTTTCCTTTATAAATCACCAAGTCTCAGGTATGTCTTTATTAGGAGAGAGAGAATGGACTAATACAGTGGGCAAGCTGCTTTTGTTGGGGGAACAAATCCAGATGAGATAGGAAAGATGACTTGGGATGAAGTCATGAGGCAGCCTTGAAAGCCCTCTAAAGAATTTAGACCCGGCCGGGCACGGTGGCTCAAGCCTGTAATCCCAGCACTTTGGGAGGCCGAGACGGGCGGATCACGAGGTCAGGAG
>NW_016817996.1:103058-107429 GCF_001698545.2 Rhinopithecus bieti | reverse complement strand
AATCAAAAAAAAAAAAAAAAAAGAATTTAGACCCTGTCTTGGGAGCAAAGGCATGCTGGGAGCAGTGCTTTGAGAATGGAACTTGCCAACTGGTGCTAAGGAGACAATGTGATGAAGGAGAGGCAGTAACAGTTAAAAGGCTACTTGTTGTAGCCAAGGCAAGTTAACAAGAATCTGACCTATAGTAGTCAGGATAGAAAAGAGGGACCAAGGGGATGGAAGAGATATTTTTAAGGTGGAATCACTAGGACTTGACTGATAGGTTATGGGGGAGATGACTTTGAGCCTAGTTGCTGAGACTCCATGAAAACCAGGGGTACACCTTCCCCCACATTGGCAAATGTTCATTCTGTCTACTTTTAGGAAGGTAAACTTGCCAACCCTCTTTGACGAGTGTCCTCGGCAAGAAAGCTGCCCAGCATCTTAGTTAGCGTCCCTCCAGAGCCTTCTATGTATAGAAGTTAGTAACAGCATAGACCCAGGGGACCTAGGTCTGAGGCTTCTTTGGAAGTTCAATGAAGTTTCCAAAATAAATTGAAAGTGTCAGAAATGAACTAGCTCTTTCCAATATTCAGGAAACTGCTAGATTTCTAAGCCAGCCCAAGAAGTCTAACTTGATTGATCCTTTCTGATTCTTATTAAACCTCCATTAACCTGGAACACCTGTTAAAAATATAGATTCTCAGACCCTACCTCAAGTCTACTAAGTCAGACTCCCCAGAGCTGTGACCCAAGAAGCAACATTTAATGAAAGACTCCCAAGTGATTCTAAAGCAGTACAATTTGGGAACCATTTGTCTCCTGGGTATCCCTTCCAACGCTTTATTTCTGCAACTGATAGTGAGCTCTCTGCACTTCTGAGGAATGAATGACTGCAAGCTCGTTTCTTTGTTATTTCATTTGGGCCTGCTCTCTCCCAAGCTAGATAATAAGGGCATTGAGTACTGAGACTTGTACAGCCTTGATGAGCAGACTTCTAGAAAGACAGGGAGTGGAATTTATCTGTCTGAATAAAAGTCTTCCTGTATTGGAAATATGGTCATTGAATAGCCACACGGCTCATTTCCAGTAAAGAAGCAGTGACCTTAGAACAAGTAATGGACCTGACAGCAGTCTGATAAGGCACATAGTTAAATATGAGTAAAACTTACAGACTTGGCTTCTGTACTGTTATCAAGGTAGTCTTCCCTCACAGCTAGGGAGAGTGTTGCTTGGTCCAGCTGTAAAAACAAAAACAGAAAGCGTTCTGCTAGCACTGTAAATTCTTACATACCATGTTAACAAGAGTGATGAAATCGTCTGCATCCCAGCCATATTTTGAGCTCATGTCATCATTACAAAAATAATTCAGTACACTCAGAACTACATGCAAATAGGCACTTTGGCAATGACCACTATAATAAAGTATCAGAGACCTGCCCCTGCTTTTCCAATTTATGTTTTCTAAACCTTTTGAGGTCCTACCAACACTGAATAACAACAACAAGGCTATTTCAGTTGGAATAGATCTTAGAGATTATTAGCTATTCCCCCTTATTCAATGGAAGGAGAAACAAAAGCCAGATAATTGATGTGACTTTCCCAAGGTAACATGATTGGGCAGAGCTCAGACTAAAATCACTGTCCCCTATCACCAGATCCAGTATTTTTCTCATTGCAGTATTTTGCAAAATGCCAATCTGGATGGAGTTGATTAATCAGACTTTTCCAACTCCTTATCTCTATAATAACATATGGCATTGAATTTTTTTTATTTGAATGGAATCAAGTAATAATTTTGTTTTGAGAAACCTTTGCAAATGTTAGTACCCTCTCTGGAAGGTTTAGGATAAGTGATAAAAACACAAATGATAACCAGACAACTAAATAAGTAGAATTATGATGATAGAAAAGTATAGTATAAATTCTTGAATTAAAACTTTCAGCACCTTAGGCTGGTGTGGTGGCTCACACCTGTAATCCCAGCACTTTGGGAGGCCAAGGCGGGTGGGTCACTTGAGGTCAGGAGTTCGAGACCAGGCTGGCCAACATGGTGAAACCCTGTCTCTACTAAATACACAAAAATTAGCCCGGTGTGGTAGCATGTGGCTGTAATCCCAGTTACGCGGGAGGCTGAGGCAGGAGAATTGCTTGAACCCGGGAGGTGGTGGCTGCAGCGAGCCGAGATTGCACCACTACACTCCAGCCTGGGCAACAGAGCAAAACTCTGTCTCAGAAAACAAAACAAAACAAAACAAAGACAAAAAACAACTTCCAGCACCTTAAAGGTAAAGACAAGAAAGAAGACAGTCTTTTCAAAGAGTGTGCTAGAAAAACTGGACATCCAGGCCTTGTGTGGTGGATCACACCCATAATCCCAGCACTTTGGGCAGCCAATGCAGGCAGATCATTTGAGGCCAGGAGTTCAAGGTCAGCCTGGCCAACATGGTGAAACCCAGTCTCTACTAAAAATACAAAAATGAGCCAGGCATGCTGGCACACACCTGTAATTCTAGCTACTTGGGAAGCTGAGGCAGGAGAATCACTTGAACCCAGGAGATGGAGGTTGCAGCGAGCTGGGATGGCACCACTGCACTCCAGCCTGGTGACAGAGTGTGACTCCATCTCAGAGAAAGAAAAGAAAAACCGGACATCATAAACAAAAAGAAAATAAACCTTTACCCATACCTCACACCTTATTCAAAATTAACTGAAAATAAATCATAGCCCTAAATGTAAAACCCAAACTTCCGGAAAGAAATATTGGGAAAAATTTTTGTTACTAGGGGTTAGACAAAGAGCTTTTAGACATGACAATAAAATCACAATCCTTAAAAGCAAAAATTAATAAATTAGACTTTATCAACATTGAACAAATTTGCTCTTGAAAGAAACTTAGGCCGGGTGCGGTGGCTCACGCCTGTAATCTCAGCACTTCGGGAGGCTGAGGCGGGTGGATCACGAGGTCAGGAGATCGAGACCATCCTGGCTAACACGGTGAAACTGCATCTCTACTAAAATACAAAATTAGCCGGGCGTGTTGGCGGGCACCTGTAGTCCCAGCTACTCGGGAGGCTGAGGCAGGAGAATGGCGTGAACCCGAGAGGCGGAGCTTGCAGTGAGCCGAGATTACGCCACTGCACTCCAGCCTGGGGGACAGAGCGAGACTCCATCTCAAAAAAAACAAAAAAAGAAACTTAACAGAATAAAAAGACAAGCTACAGAATGGGGAAAATATCTGAAAATCACATATATGACAAAGGATATGTATCTAGAATACATAAAGATTCCTCAAAACTCAACCATAAGAAACAACTCAATTTAAAATTGAGCAAACGATTCTAACAGACACTTCATCGAAGAACATATGAAGATAGAAAATAAGCACATGAAAATATGCCCAACATCATTAGTCATTAGGAAAATGTAAATTAAACCCGCAATAAAACACTACCATAGATCTGTTAAAATGGAAAAAAAAAAAATCTGACAACTGCTGGTGGGGATGTGGAAAAGTTGAATCACTCATGTATTGCTGGTAAGAATGCAAAATGGCACAGCCACTTTGGAAGGAAACCAATTTTACAGTTTATTATAAAGTTCAACATACATTTATGTAAGAGCCAGCAATCCTACTTCTAGGTATTTATCCAGGAAAAAAATTTAAAAGTCACACAAAAACCTGTATGTAATTTTATTCATAATCACCCAAAACTGGAAACAACTCAAATGTCCTCCAACCCATGAAAGCGTAAACTGTGGTATACAATGGAATACTACTCAACAATAAAAGAGAATGAACTGATACAACATGGGTGAATTTTACTTAACATCCTGAAAAAGCCAAACTTTACAGGAACAGGGAACAAAGTGATGGCTGACAGGGTTTGGGCATGAGGAGAGGGCTTGACTTAGCAAAGAGATAACATGAGGTATTTGGGGGTGGATGATGGGACTATTCTATTTCTTGATTACAGTGGTGGTTACATGACTCTCTGCATTTGTCAAAACAGACAGGTACATCACAAAAAATGAATTTATGTAAATTTTAAGATACTTTAAAAACATTTCCAGCACCTTCTCTAAATCTATGGTTTGTTCTTTCTTGAGTATCAGCAACTGACTAAAGATGAACAAAATGAATCTCAAGAAGAGTAGATTTTTCCAAATTAAATCTCTAATTCACACATTAAACATGAAGCCAAAATAAGAAACAAAATCTAAATAACAAATTAAAAATTAGTAGTATCTGAATAAAAACTGAATCCTACATGCCCATACCATTAGTTTATATGACTTTAAATTGTTTTGATCTATCGCCTCCAGCTTCTTTTTCATCTTACTATAATCTTAAATATTTTATTCTTAAATACATAAATTTGTTTTTTTTTT
>NW_016817996.1:90566-99670 GCF_001698545.2 Rhinopithecus bieti | reverse complement strand
TTTTTTTTTTTTTTTTGAAAATCAACAAACCTTGAGCTAGACTAAGAATAAAAGAGAGAAGACACAAATAAATTAAATCAGAAATGAAAAAGAAGACATAACAACTGAGACCACAGAAATACAAAGACTTATAGAGACTATCATGAACAACTATATGCCAACAAAGTGGAACACCTAGAAGAAATGAATAAATTCCTGGACATATGCAACCTACCAACACTGAACCATGAAGAAGTAGAAAACCTCAACAGATACCTAGTAACAAGATTGAAGCCATAACAAAAGGTCTCCCATCAAAGAAAAGCCCAGGACTTGATGTCTTCACTACTAAATTCTACAAAACATTTAAAGAAGTCATACAAATTCTATTCAAACTCTTCCAAAAAAAAAAAAAAAAAACTGAAGAGAAGGGAATACTTCCAAACTCATTCTGTGAGTCCAGCATTACCCTGATACCAAAACTGCACAAGGACACAAGGAGAAAAGAAAACTACCGGCCAATATGACTTAGGAACATAGATGCAAAAATTGTCAGCAAAATACTAGCTAACCTAATTCAACAATACATGAAAAAGATCATTCACTATGATTGAGTGAGATTAATCTAGGGATGCAAGGATAGTTCAACATACACAAATCAATAGACATGATATGCTGGGTGCAGTGGCATGCACCTGTAGTACCAGCTACTCAGGAGGCCGAGGCTAGATGATCACTTGAACCCAAGTCCAGCCTGGGCAGCATAGTGAGATCCCATCTCAAAAAAAAAAAATAAATTAAATGGAAAATCCAAATGCAAGTAACTAAATATAAACACATCACATTATCAGAACCAAAAACAAAAATCACATAATCATTCTAATACATTCTGTAAAAGCATTCAGTAAAATTCAACATCCCTTCATGACAAAACCCTCAACAAACTGGGTACAAAAGGAACACACCTCAAAAGTAAAAGCCATATCTGACAAACACATAACCAACATCATACTGAATGGTGAAAAATTAAAAGCCTTTCTTTTAAGATGTGGAACAAGACAAGGATGCCTGTTTTGTCCACTTTTATTCAACACAATATTAGAAGTCCTGGCCAGAGCAATTAGGCAAGCGAAATAAATAAAGGGCGTCCAAAATGGAAAGGAAGAAGTCAAATTAGCCTTGTCCACAGATAACATGATCTTATATTTGGATAAACCTAAAGGCTCTACCAAAAAACTATTAGAACTGATAAACAAATGTAGTAAAGTTGGAGTATACAAAATCAACATACAAAAAAGATCAACAGCATTTATATACACCAAAAGCAAATAATCTGAAAAAGAAATCAATAAACAATATCATTTACAATATAAAACACCTAGGAATCTATTTAACCCATGAAATAAAAGATTCATGTAAAGAAAACTATAAAATGTTGATGAAAGAAGTTGAAAAGGACACAAAGAAAGGAAGGATATTCCATGCTTATGAATTAGTATAATATTGTTAAAATGACAATACCACTGAAAGCAATCTACAGATTCAACACAACCTCTATCAAAATACCATTGACATTCTTCACAAAAGAGAAAACAAATCCTCAATTTTATACGGAACCACGAAAGACCCCAAATAGCCAAAGCAATCCTGGGCAAAAAGAACAAAGCTGGAGGAATCACATTACCTGACTTCAAAATATAGTACAGGGCCTATGTCTGGAATGGCATTTCCTCGATTTTCTTCAAGGGTTTTCACAGTTTTAGGTTTTACATTTACATCTTTAATCCATCTTGAGTTGATTTCTGTATGTGATAAAAGTAAGGGGTCCAGTTTCAATCTTCTGCATAAGGCTAGCCAGTTATCCTGGCACCATAGTCCTTTACTCATGCTTGTTTTTGTAGACTTTATCAAAGATCAGATGGTTGTTGGTGTGCGGCTTTATTTCTGGGCTGTTTCCATTGATCTATGTGTCTGTAGTTGTACCAGCCACACTGTTTTGGTTACTACAGCCTTATACTATAGTTTGAAATCCAGTAATGTGATGGCTCTAGGTTTGTTCTTTTTGCTTAGAATTGCTTTGGCTATTCAGGCTCTGTTTTGATTCCATATGAATTTTAGAATAGCCTTTTTCTAATTATGTGAACAATGTCATTGGTAGTTCGATAGAAATAGCATTGAATCTGTAAATTGCTTTGGGCAAGATTTCATGATGAAGACGCCAAAAGCAATTGCAACAAAAACAAAAAATGACAAATGGGACTTAATTAAATCAAAGAGCTTCTGCACAGTAAAAGAAGCTATCAACAGAATAAACAGACAACCCACAGAATGGCAGAAAGTATTTGCAAACTATGCAGCTGACAAAGGTCTAATATCCAGAATTTACAAGGAACATAAACAAATTTATAAGCAAAAACCAAACAACCCCATTAAAAAGTAGACAAAGGACATGAACAGACACTTTTCAAAAGAAGACATACATGTGGCCAACAAGCATATGAAAAAAAGCTCACCATCACTTATCCGTAGAGGAACGTGAATCAAAGCCACAATGAGATACATCATTATCTCACACCAGTCAGAATAGTTATTATTAAAAAGTCAAAAAATAATAGATGTTGGCATGGATGTAGGGAAAAGGGAATGCTTATACACTGCTGGTGGGAATGTAAATTAGTCCAGCCACTGTGGAAAGCAGTTTGGTGATTTCTGCAAAAACTTAAAACAGAACTATCATTTGACCCAGCAATCCCATTATTGGATATATTCCAGTTACCATGATTTGATTTTATGAATGTATAAGATTATCACATGTACCATGAAAATGTGTAGTTATGTATCAGTAAAAAATAACAAGAATAAAATAAAATTCTAGGTTCTGTCAGTTCCTGAGAAAAAAGGAAAAGGAAAGAGAAAGAAACTTTTCAAGTTTTCTTAGAGTTTCTCCTTGCTATTTTTTACGAGTTTTACTGAGAGCCAGAAAAATGCGGGCTGTTGAGAGATGATGACTTTAAGTTGTTGTCTTCATTAACTAGTAAATACACACTGGGGCAACCCTGGCCTTCCAAATACTCTTTCAGGATCACACATACTCACGTCTTTTATTGTACCTTAAATCCTTATACTTACTATCTCCTGACATAGAATAAATCCAAACATGTGTAGCAAGATAATGTTTTTGGTCACTAACTTCTATTGTTTTCTGTATTTTTGAAATCCCTTTATCTCATTTAAGCCTGTAGCAAACCCTGTGTCATTTCGCCACAGGGGAGCTTTGCAGAAGTACGTTGTATAGATTGGAGCAATCCCTGCTGGCCAAATTGCATGTCTTTGGCATGGGGATATATCTACCCCTTAGAAACGGTGCCTCTCTCTTCACCCAAAGGCACCATCTGCTCACCCAAAAGGATGCCCACAGTGCTGTGCCTGCCCAGAAGGCCATTCTCTTATTCCTGTGGGTTTGTGGGATTAGAAAAGCTAGGCACACCGAGGAAAATTGAATTTGATGGAAAAGGAAGCCTAAGGACATTGACAGAAGAGATGTTCAGGTAAGAGGGATTTCCCCCAGAGCAGAAAGAGGATCTTTCAAGCAGCAAAAGAAGTCAAGGATTCTCATAAGCAGAGGAACTGATCAGTGTCTCCGAAACATGGCAGGATCTGAGAAGGAATGGGAGTCGCAGGACCTCAGCATCAGAGGGGCACACTTGAAGGGGCTACATGGTTCCATAGTGGATTTCTTCTCAGAAACCAGATAACTGGTATTGGAGTTTCCCAGTACCCTAGGAGAAGACTGAGAAATGGGGCCACCAAGAGGGGAGGTAAATGCCTAGACTAAGGTTCAGTTTCCCACCAAAAGGTTGGGTGGGAGCTCAGAGTCAAAGATTAGGTCGAGTAAACAAAATGCCTATTCCTTGCACAACTGAATTTGAGCTCTGAGAGGCCTATCGGGTACACATGTCAAAGAAAAACATTCTCCAAATGTTCCTGACCAGTTGCTCAGTCATCCTTGAAAAGTAGGTTCTGAACCTTGTATCATGTGCTACTGTGGACCAGTATCTACCATGAAAACTGTCACAAAAGTCAATTCCTTCGAATCTCAATGACAATTAAAAGTAAATTCTAATTCACCCTTCCGTACACATGGGAAAAGTGAGATCAGGGAGGTGAAGTAATTTGCACAAGGATATTCAGTAAGTAAATCACAGAGCTAAACTGCGAACCTCAATCTTTTAAATACCAAAGCCTATTTTTTTTAACTATACCAGTAGTTTTCAAACTATGTTCCATAAAACCTATAAGAGAGGGCTCCAAATGTTCATCCAATTAGATTTTGTCTTTTATAGTTTTAACTATTTTTAAATGAATAAAAAAGCAACACTTGCAAATTCTACAACTTTGGCAGCCACCAGTACACTAATTTTTGTTATCAGGTTCGTTGGGTTTCATGCAGCTCTCAGAATAAAGCTTCTCCTACCACCTCTAGATACATGCTCGAACTCTTGTAAATGTGTCATCAGGGAGACTATAGTTATATTATATCTGAGGGAAGGCAATTAGTTCAGATATGTGAATATTCAGTCATGTAAAATGGTACAAACAGGAACAGAACTTAAGCAAACGTTTGCCGCACTCAAATGCCAAACAACGTTAAATACCAGTTTGGAACAAGCTGCCATCTTGGCAAAAGAGAGCAATAATAAGTACATGGGTGCCTCCTTACATTTGGAAAGTATTCTATCATTGACATTTTAGCGTTTCTAGGATCAGTTTAATTGAATATTAAGTATACAAGGCAAGTTATTAAAAACTGGTTACCATGTTTCTCTATTCCTCATGTTTTCTGTAAGCTCATATTAAAACTAGAGGCTCAATTGTGGGGGCACAACAACATCACTGGTGATAGTGTGCACTTCCAACTGATACCAGGAGGCACACAATATCCAGTTGCCCCACTTGTAGCAATGCTATCATTGATATTAGGGTACAGGTGATATCGGTCTGCTCTATCATTAATTTCTCAATCAACCATTTACCTAATAGTTTTAAGCAGCCATTGATGATAATTACCAAATCCATCCTTTCATTAGGGATTTTTTTTTTAAATAGATAGCTTCCTATTATTTATTCTGCATTTTTAAGCTGTGATTCTCCTGTAAACAAGAAGTTTTGTCAGCTTTTAGATTACCCTGAAAACAGTCAAATTCAGAATGTAAGACAGTTTACAGGAAAAATATTCCAGTTTCTTCAACAAATAAATGTGGTTTAAGAAATAAAAATAGGGGGATCCCTTGTGGAGTAAAACAGACATATCAACTAAGTTCACCTGTGATTCTTATTTGGAGATTGAATCAAAGACCAACTGTTTTGTTTTTTTAAGGACATGTTTAAGACAATCAGAAAAATTGAAAATTAACTAGTTATTAGATGTTAATTATGGAATTATGATTATCTTTTTGGTTGTGATAATAGTCCTTTCCACTAGCTAAGCACTGAAGTATTTACTGTGCAATGATATATTTTTGATTTGCTATAAAACGTTCTAGCCATCTCCCCAAAAAGGAGGGGTCTAGATTAAAACATAACCGCAGAAAGAAACATAACAGCAGAAGGTTGAGAGTTGTTGAAGCTGGGTTGATGGATACATGGGAGTTTATTATTCTATTCTTTAATTTTGTATCACATTTTGATAATAAAAACTTTAAAGAAATAAATTCAATTGAGTAGATCCAGAAATAGGTGAGAAAGATAATAAAATGGCTACCACTTGCAATTATTCATCAGTGTGTGAATCAAGATCTTCTATCACTCAGTAGAACGCATAAACTTAAACTCAAGTTTGGAAAACAGCCTTCAGTTTACTTCAAAACACCACTTAAGGTGTTTGAAAGAACATCATAATAGTTCTGGAATTGATAATGATAGTCTTAAAACCTAGTTTCAACACAGTACAGAGATCAGATGGGTTATCATCATCGTGTCTTACATAGCACATCTTATCCTGATAGCATTAGAAGATGGCTCATTTCATCACCAAACATAGACACACAATTGTCTCTGAAACTCAGAATTTCCTCCCGAGTAGAGGGGAGTCCTTTCAATGACCAAAGATTTTACTGAGAATTTCATTGTCTAACCTAGAGGTGAGAAAACTACAGCCAATGGGCCAGCCCGCCGCACAGCCATACCTTTGTTGTCCACAGTTGCTTTCCCAGACACGATAGCAGAATTAAGTAGTTGCAACAGAGACTAGGTGGCCCGCAAAGCCTAAAATATGTATTATCTGGCCCTTTACCCAAAAAATGTGCTAATCTCTGGTCTAAATCAAAAGATGAACTTTAAGATTTGGATTTTAGAAGGTTAAAATACATGAGATGAGGGCAATACCTGTCTAAAATTTGAATATCAATATTTCATTAATATTTTCTGATTTGACTAAGGACAGAATTGGGGAGAAAATCAGTCATGCAATAACATTTTCATTATCAGTCAAAGTAACTGTGGAAGTAAGACAAAATAAAACCCAGCAGGATCAAAGCACAAAACTATTTGACAAATGTTATTTGAATTCTTGCATAGCTCTTTCATTGGTGAGTCTTTAGCTGTTGGTAGTTTTCGGACAGGCTCCTGATTTTACCAATGTGATCTGCCTCAGGGTATGTCCATGTGGCCCATTGCTTTATGGAAGACATGGTTAGTCTTCCAACAGAAAACGCAAGCAAGTACTTGGAACAGAACAAGTTTTGCTGCATCTTTGAAAAGGAGGGAGGAGATATTCAGAGTGAATTTGATAACTAAAATTTAGGTGTGTGCACAAGAAAATGTTAGTGAAAGAGGAACAAAAAATCATGGCATGTGTTTTCTCCTGTCAAGAGAATGCAGAGGCAAGGACAAGAGCAGGGCACAGAAAGTCTCTGCTAACAACAGGAGACCTGTAGTCCCCTTCCCACTGGAATTTAGGAACCTTAGACTTGCTCTGAGTAGGCATATGAGGGCCAGATCACAGATCACTTGAAACTAATTCACTAGTTCTCCAAAAGGCTTACAAAACTTGTGTGGTAATGGCGTACATTCTGCAAATCCGGGAGAAGGGAATATTCTAGATTCTACTAGTCAATAAAATGTTTTATGTTATTATTTCACTAAGGCAGCATGAGTGTCTTTCTCCAGGATGGCACCCCAAAAGGCTAATTTAGGACTGAGCAAAGAAGATGAATGGGTCCTCATCATACCTTCAAGATATGTTCATTGGATGACTTGTCATCAGGGGACACATACAAACGGATGAACACAGAATTGCTGTATTGACCACGAAACGTTGCAAGTGTCTGCAGAAGGCTGAACTTTCTCTCTGACCAAACCCCTTCAGGGCCAATATTAGATTCAAGCACGGGCCAGCGGAAAGGTGAATGCCGTAGGATGTGTAGCAGTGGCCTGGCATCTGCTTTTCAATCGCTTCTGAAAGGGAGCAGATATGAAGAGAAAGTTAGAATTGCAAACTGGATCAACACACTAGAATTCAAGTGCATCTTCTCAAGACAAAATTCCCATAAGGCTCCAACTTAAAATTTCAGCCATTAGGGAGTAGGTAAAAGAGGTGGGGTGAGATGAGCATAATCACAGAGACAGAACTACCTACGATCCACACTTCAATGTGACCGTCTACACCTAGTGTTCTTGCCAGGACAGCTGACCAGTGAAACTGCTGGATATTCACTACAATAAACATGGACTCTCTACATGGAACCCAGTCAATGAATAATACTTGGTGGGACTAAGGTACAACCCTAACTAAAGGAATGCCTCAATAAAGCCAATCACTACCCAACGAAGAAGAAGTGATGCTTCAGATTCCTGTCTTTTATTGCTCTTTTCTAGCTCACCACATGATACCCCAAATCCTAGACCAGTTGACACACTTCCCACAGGCACTGGCTTCTTCCTGCAATGGCCTTGAGAAGGCAGACTAGGTAAAGTGACCAGTATCTGTTCTAATTCCAATCAGACCCAAGGTGTTGAGACAGGGCTAAGGACCCAACAAAGATGCCTGTTAGGCTGACACAGGAACCTGGCATGCCTGGGAATCTGGATTTCTCTAGGCTCTAGTAGGTGCACTCCCTCCCAGTCTCTTTCTCAAGCCAGACTTGGCCTGGCTTCTGGATTCTGGTTTCTGAATAGATACAGTAGAGTTTGCCCTGTTGACTTTTTCTAAGTTTCTCAGGGAGTAAATGATACCCAAAGAATCCAACCCATATAAATAAGATTATTTTCTCCACCAAGCCAGTACCAACATTAACTAAGATGGGAGTAGTCAAAATCCAGTCTTTGACAATCATTCCTTTAACACTTTTAAACATTAATAGAATTCTTAGTAGTTCTCATCTTCCTCAAACAGTATATTAAAACATTAATAGAACTCTAAAGGATAGGTATGGTAAATATTTTATTTAGTTTTCTTCATCACTCACTCTCATTCATGCAGGATGAATAAAGGATTTTGGCTTTCTGTATGGCTTCGGTGTCCCGCCTTCTACTGATCGATTTCTCCAAAAGTTCTGGGAAGGTTAAGAAAGGATTCATTAGTATCCACCCACATGTGCTGCCAAGTTGGAAGTCATTTGATAATCACAACTCCAACCTCCAGAAAATTAAATATAAAGACAGACAACCCTGGAAAAGACAGATCTATCAAAGATATGCAGACAACAGAACAGTTTCCAAGTTGCATGAGGTTCAAATAAAAACAGTTTTACATTCTCTTATCCAGGGCACTCCTAACTCAAAAGAAACCAAAAGTTCAATTTCCAACTGAGACTGGATATTCTACAGGGGTCAATTTCTTCAGCCACCTACACAAAAGGAAACAGAATTCATTTGTTCAAGAATCAAAAATAACTGAATTCTGTCCCTTGTTCCTGGACCAAGTAATATTCTCAACCGAGCTAATTTCATCGGGGTTGTGTTTCTTGAGATTTCTCCACAGCCCAGTCTCTCAGGGAGGTCACCCGGAAGAAATTTCCCATTAGAAGTTTTATCCAATGTTGAATAAACATGCTGTGGACATGGAAGAAGTTCTTTAGACAGGAAATGGAGAGACAAGATTGGAAAATCTACCCAAATTGCCTGAA
>NW_016817996.1:71859-87115 GCF_001698545.2 Rhinopithecus bieti | reverse complement strand
ATACTTATTCAAGTCTATATCACATATTTATAGAGCAATCTACCTTTTTGTTATTGTTTTGTGGAAGCGCTTTCTATATTCTACATAAAAGTCCTTTTGAACATATTATAAAATATCCCCTATTACATAGACTTCATTTTTAATGGTATCTTGTAATAAACTGAAATCATTTAATTTAGTTCAGCTTGTCCATTTTTCTCCTCCATGGTTACCACATGTAACCATATCCTGTTCAAGAAATCTCTGCCCATCTCAAACTCAGAAGACAGTTTACATTTTCTTTTCTTTTTTTTTTTTTTTTTGAGATGGAGTCTTGCTCTATCACCCAGGCTGGAGTGCAGTGGCTCAATCTCTGCTCACTGCAAGCTCCACCTCCCAGGTTCACGAGATTCTCCGCCTCAGCCTCCCAAGTAGCTGGGATTACAGACACGTGCCACCACACCCGACTATTTTTTTATTTTTTGTTTTTGTTTGTTTGTTTTGAGACGGAGTCTCACTCTGTCGCCAGGTTGGAGTACAGTGGCACCATCTCAGCTCACTGCAACCTCCGCCTCCCGGGTTCAAGAGATTCTCCTGCCTCAGCCTCCCGAGTAGCTGGGACTACAGGCATGCGCCACCATGCCAGGCTAATTTTTTGTACTATTAGTAGAGGTGGGGTTTCACCATGTTAGCCAGGCTGGTCTCGAACTCCTGACTTCAGGTGATCCACCTGCCTCAGCCTCCCAAAGTGCTGGGATAACAGGCATGAGCCACCACGCCCAGCTTGTATTTTAGTAGAGATGGGGTTTCACCATGTTGGTCAGGCGGGTCTCGAACTCCTGACCTCTGGTGATCCACCCACCTCGTCCTCCCAAAGTGCTGGGATTACAGGCATGAGCCACCGCGCGCAGTGACGGTTTATGTTTTCTTCTAAAATCTTTATTGTTTCACATTTAGATCTATAGTCCATCTAAAATTTGTTTTGACCATGATGTGGACAACCATGCCTTTGTAACACAAGCCTAGTCTTAAAGGGGATGAAACATGTGAGAATTTTAATAATAAAGATATTTTGGTCATTGGGACTCAAATAATATCACCAGGAAATACTTTTGGTATAAAACACTGGCATTAACAATGGCTATACTCCATTAGATTGAATACTCTTTTGGGCAGGGGCTGGGTCACATTCATGTTTGAACACCCAGGACCCAGAGCTTGGCATGGTTGGTGCTTAGTTAATGTTCGCTGAGTTGAATTCCTGACAAGGAAAGTCGGAGAGAGACTTTCGTCCAGTTGAAAAGAACCATGAGAAGCTGGACTACTTTTATTATTTCTTTTACAATCAGCAATGCCCTGATCATACTAACACCACAATCTCTTTTTTTCACATCTCAGTCCTTATATCATACAATGAAATCCAAGATTTCATTCATCTGTTTTCATGAATGCCAGTTTTAAGGGTACCTACGTTTTATTTTCATCAGTGGTCTCAGCTTTATCATCCATTCCCAATGCCCTGCTCTTCTATACTGGGGAGAAAAAAATACTTAGTTATGCTCGGAAGCTGAAGGAGGACTATCAGTCCTCATTCAATTCTGCTGCTCAGACACGACATTTATTGAGTGCTCTAGAATACAAAAGGAAATTCCAAAGGAAGGATGAGGCCTTTGAGGATTTTATAGTACCCTGCTTAGTCAAGAGTTCATAACAGCCATCTGGAGCTCAGGCCAATCATTTAAAGTTTCTACAATATCTAAAACATATCCACCTAATACATTTCTCAAAACTCCACAGATGCAAAGTTTGAGGCCTGTGAGCAACAACCTACCAAGAACCTTGATGTTGAGCTGACATTTGAATGAAGCGGCTCAGGAGCACAGGAACTCTTGAAAAGCACCCTCCTTTGTGTTCTTTCTCCTGACCCTACAGTATTTCCATGTGCCTATTCTAAAAGGGGTCCTCTGGCTACTTGCTAAGAGACCAGTGAATCCCGGAGCCATTTGCTTGATTTGCTTAATGGGTAGTCTTAGAGACAGCGTCTTATGTGTCACCCAGACTGGAGAACAGGCATAATCACAGCTCACTGAAGCCTCAACCTCCTGCGCTCAAGTCATCCTCTCACCTCAACCTCCCAAGTAGCTAGGACTACAGGTGCACACCACCATGCCGTGGCTCATTGTTTTATTTTATTTTGTAGAGATGGGGTCTCGCTATATTGCCCAGGCTGGTCTTGAACTCCTGGCCTCAAGTGATCCTCCCAACTCAGCCTCCCATAGCACTGGGATTACAGGCATGAGCCACTATACCTAGCCAGCAATTGCATTCTAAAATCTTCACATCAATGTCACCAAGGTAAATTCTCAATTTTGGGCAGATTATGGTAACATTTCTCTTTTGGAAATTAGAGGGAGTGCCCTGATTCTGGTGAAAGAAAGAACATGGAAAATTAAAACTCTGGAAAACCAAATCTACACTTTAAGCTTCCACATCTACATAATGAACAGGATGTTCTCTAGACCTACACTTTTTTTAAAACTTATTATATCATGGCCTGGTTTCTCCTTTGGTGGTACTTAGAAACTACCTTTGGATGGTCTACAGTTGAATGTGGCCTCTAATCCTATTTTAGCCCTTGTTGATTTTCTAGGCTACAGATTTCAATTTGGTTTCCAGGTTCCTCAGTTTATTTACTATATTGAAAATTTTCATTTTCTAACTCGCACTGCGTAGGTATTAAAGGTATTAAACCCTTATGCAGTTAAAACTGCAGACTCTAAATCAGCTTGCAAAGCTTGTTGTTATTCTCATTAAAAAATAAAATTCAAGTTAACTAAGTCATGGTCCGTGGATCCTGTAACTCTCATATGCTTTCACACGAATTCTGTGACGCTCAGCTTGGCAGTTCCTCAGCCCCACAGCCAGCCATGCATGGGATTAACTGAATCTGTTTGACATACTGAAAAGCCAATAAGAGCTGTTATTTCTCATTCCTCTAGAAAACTCCCACCTAAATATAGGGATAGAAGCTGTCAGAATTATTTTCTCTGTTCATTTTTTATGATCATCTTATAAATGATAATTGTCGTTAAGCATCAACTTAAGAAAAGGTGCAGAGATGATTTTAAGGAGATTAATATCCTCTAAATCAATCTAAATCATGGGTTACCAAATAACACCAAAATGTCCCCTTTTAACACAAAAGACCTCTTTGTCCATAATGAAATTAATTATATAAAATTGCTAGATACTACAAAACTCTAACAGAAGGTAACTCTTTTATTATGTTCACTTATAAGTGAATTTATAAGAATTATCAAGGTGATACTTCAAAATAATTTCAATTTTAGCATTGCATTATAATGAATCTTCCAATCTGAGTTTGTAACCTCAATATAATAGCTTTCCTATTTAGATATTTTGCTATCTTAGCAGATAATTCCATGTAAGGTCTGTGCCAAACTTGAATGGTTTAAAATAAATCGTATCACTGTTTTTTCATACACATTTTTACTACGTAACTCTAATATATATTATATTTTTCTCCTTCCTATTTCTTTTGAGACAGTCATCCACTCTGTCGCCCAGGCCCTGGTAGTGCAGTGCATGATCTCAGCTCCTGCAAACCTGTTGCCCTTCCGGTTCAAGCTATCTTTGCTTCAATCTCATGAATAGGCTAGGATACAGGCAATTTGCCCACCATGCCCAGCTAATTTTTTTGTGTTTTTAGTAGAGTCGGGATTTCACCACATGGGCCAGGCCTGCGCTCAAGCTCCTGGCCTCAAGGTGATCTGCCTGCCTTGGCCTCCCAAAGTGCGGGGGTTACAAAGATGAGCCCACACAACCTGGCCCTCTAACTCTATTTATCCATCTCGTAACATTACAAGGAAAAAGCTGGTGTGGTTATATACTCCCTGCAATGGTCCTCCTGAACAACCTAAGACATCCGAGGACCAGCTAACCAACAGTGTTCATTTTTTAAGCGCCAGCCTCGTGCCAGGTCGTCATTAAATTATATAATACACAACCTGAATTAACCTCCCCAGCAATCCTAAGAAACATATATTTTTTAATAACTCCATTCTACAGCAAGAAAACTGTAAGAACTTGTCCAAGAGACTCAGTCAGTAAGTTAGAGCTTGGATTTGGACTCAGCGTCTCTGCTTCCGCGTTAAATTCAACCATCGCATACCCAGAAAATTCTGCAAGTTGCTTTCCTGTGAGAGTGGGCCCCGTGGCCCCTAACTAGAGGCCCAGCTATACCCTCATGGAATCCCCGACAGATCTCTCCACCATAACTGAAGAAAGACTTCCTGGTTACATCATAACTTCTTTGCAGTGGTGAATGACTTATGTGATGCAGCCATCTACTCCGTTTGTCCTGTCACCCTATTTTGACCAGGGACACAATCCTGATGGCCCCCTAACAGACGGTATAGGAGGCCTAGTGAGCCGTTCAGAACAGAACAAAAGTTGGCTGGCTCCTCAAGGCCTTGACCTCACATTTTGCCTCTAGTCTAAGGCTAGTGCGTTCTAAACGTGGGATGTTACAATGAAAAATCAAGCAACACCGTGTTAGGCCAGGCACGGTGGCTCATGCCTGTAATTCCCAGCAACTTTGTAGGCAGGGCAGGCGGATCCCTGAGCTCAGGAGTTCGACACCAGCCTGGCCAAACATTGTAAAACCCCATCTCTACTAAAATTACAAAAAAAAAAAAAAAATTAGCTGGCGTGGCTGGTGTGGTGCCTGTAATCCCAGCTACTCGGGGGCTGGGCAGGAGAATCGCTTGAACCGGAAGGTGGAGGTTGCCAGTGAGCCAAGACCGCTTGCCCATTGCATTCCAGCCTGGGGACAAGGAAACTCCGTCTCAAAAATTAAAAAAAAAAAAAAAAAAAAAGTGGGCGGCGTAGCTTGTAAATGCAAATGGCTGCTGTTTAACCTTGAGGCTAATTCAGTAGGTCTGGCGGTGGCGGCCAGCCGATTATGCATACTAAACAAATTGCCAGTAAAGTTGATGCTGCAGCGTCAGGGGAATACACTTTGAGAATCACTACTTTAAACCAACAGCACTCACCAGTCTTTCTTGATGCCTGCAATCCCAGGAAACATCACCAGCCCAGATTCCCACCTCTGCCATTCCTACCCTACCTCAAATCAAAAAAGGAACTTTTAGCCGGCGCGAGGACTCACGCTTGTAATCCCAGCATTTTGGGAGGCCGAGGCAGGTGGATCACGAGGTCAGGAGATCGAGACCACGATGAAACCCCGTCTCTACTAAAAATACAAAAAAAAAATTAGCCGGGTGCGGTGGCAGGCGCCTGTAGTCCCAGCTACTCGGGAGGCTGAGGCAGGAGAATGGTGTGAACCCGGGAGGCAGAGTTTGCAGTGAGCCAAGATCACACCACTGCACTCCAGCCTGGGCGACAGAGTGAGACTCCATCTCAAAAAAAAAAAAAAAAAAAAAAAGGAGCTTTTGTCCTGTCTTTACTGATTTCCTCACTCTGCAGCTCCATTTTAACTTGGTGTCAACATTCTTCAAGGAGGACACTAAACACTTTGTTTTGTTTTGAAAACACTCTCCTTGCATTGGCCCATTTAGGTCTAAGTTAGTTTCTCAGTTCTGCCAACCTCAGTTTTAAAAAGTTCTTTTCTTAAACGTAAAATGCAATAGGGGTTTGATGTGAGGGTTGATTCACAGATTCAAGAGTGGAAAAAATATCAACAGTATGCCAGAAAGACTCTCAAAGTGAAAGAAAGAATACCATACAGGGTATTTCTTTTTCTTTTCCCCGAGACAGGGCCTCACTCTGTTGCCTGGGCTGGAGTGCAGTGGTGCGATCCCGGTTCACTGCAACCTCCACCTCTTGGGCTCAAGAGATTCTCCTGCCTTAGCCTTCTGAGTAGCTGGGACCACAGGCATGTGCCCCAGTGCCTGGTTAATTTTTATTTTTAGTAAAGATGAGGTTTCGCCATGCTGCCCCGGCTGGTCTCGAACTCCTGGGCTCAAGCGATTCACCCACCTCAACCTCCCAACATGTTGGGATTACACGCATGAGCCACCACGCCCAGCCGGCTATCTATTTTCAATTCCAGTTTATACCACACCCTCAAGAGAGGAAGAGAGATAAACATCACATCCCTGAAATCCTAAAAAATCTAAGCTTCAGACAATTCCTCCCTCGTCTATGAAAGTGGCATCAAAACACTGTAAACATAGGTTTAAAAAGCCACTTCCCAACTAACCCCTGTTTTCACTCCCACCTTCTATGAGGAGGTGAGAGAAGGAGGGGTTCTATTCCTGGCTGTTCAAACCACAATGTGTGGTTGAGGGAGACTACTCCTCCAGAACTGGGTTTCTGACAGTGAGAGATTAGACGTAAGCGTTTCTTTCCTTCTCTATCCAGAATCATCTCCCCCAAAAGCGGGGAAGCAACATCACCTTTGGCACAAGCAGTGAACCCAAAGGGGCAAAAGTGCTGGTAGAACGAGTGCTAACTACCATGCCCACCAGTAGCTGCCATGGCTTCCCTGGAGGATTTTGCCCCATGAGTGGGGGTGCTTGCTTGACAAAATACCTTCCTAAGTTCAAAGAAATCAAGGGCAACAAAGAAGCAGCAATGATCTTTCATGTTGACCTAAGGAGAAAACAGAAAAAAGGATAAACAATTATGCCTTGGTATTTCCTGTAACAAGGAAGTCAAACTCTACCTTCGTTTGGATATCAAGCTAGAAAACAGGTCAGCGTGATGGGGCCGGAAAAGCATGAATTGGTCACCATGTGTCAGCTACCTCCTCCAAACCATTCTCCACAGACAGCAGCACGCTCTAGCAAAGCATATTGCTCATTGCATCCCTCGACATGACATTTACAGACACCTTCCCATTGCCCTAGGATAGAGTCTAAAATCTTTACATGGCCTACAAAGCCTGTATGCTCTGCCCCCGCCTTTCTCTTCAGTTTTGTCATTTATCCCTCTTCCCTTCCAACTCAGAGCTCCAATCACACTGGGCTTCTTGGGTTTCCTCAAAGGCACCAGCTAGACAGAGTCTCTGCGCTTGCAACTCTTTCCGCTGGGGTTAAAATTGGAGACATTTGAAATGAGAGACCCATAATCTGTGGGGGACAAATTATATGGCTGGATCAGTTTAGGCAAGTCACATAATCTTCTTGACCTTCACTTCCTCAGATATAGGGCAAAGACAGAAATAAACAATGGTGACTGCTGACATCAGAAATTAGAGTGAAGACAATAGAGAAAACAAATGATTCTCTAAAGAAATAAAATTAGTATCAAGAAACGCTTGGACCGGCCGGGCGCGGTGGCTCACGCCTGTAATCCCAGCACTTTGGGAAGCCGAGGCAGGCGGATCACGAGGTCAGGAGTTCAAGACCATCCTGGCCAACATCGTGAAACCCCGTCTCTACTAAAAATACAAAAATTATCAGGCTGTGGTGGCGTGTGCCTGTAATCCCAGCTACTTGGGAGGCTGAGGCAGGAGAATTGCTTGAACCAGGGAATCGGAGGTTGCAGTGAGCCGAGACTGTGCCACAGCACTCCAGCCTGGCAACAGAGTAAGACTTCGTCTCAAAAAGAAAAAAAAAAAGAAAAGAAAAAAGAAAAAAGAAATGCTTGGGCCTTGAGGAAGTGGACTTATGAATTTAGAATAGACCAGCGGGTAGCAGAAGCAGTTCAATTCGGAACTTAATCTAAATGGCCACTATAGGAAGTCATGAATGTTTTTAAAAAGTACCTCTCACTGTGCAAATATCAATACTAATGAGGCTTTCCAAACAAACATATCTTGTTTGTGACAAGCTATTATCCAAACAGCATATAATTAATTTTCCTGTTACGGGTAGTGCCTTTTTACATGGAATGTTCCCTTGACACTTTAAAGCAAATAGTCCATCATTACAAATTCATTAAGTATTCACATAGATGCTATTAATCATGATGAACTAATGTGGTATTAATGGGTAGGTTATTAATCTGCAATTACATGCAGATTTCCTAATAAATTCGTTTCCCAAGTTTGAGAAAGAGAGCAAAGGAAAAGGAAATGAACAAATCTTTCATAAAACAAATTAAGGGGGAAAAAATCTCTCTCCCTGTACCATAAGATCAGACATACAAAATTCCTGCTGTCTTTGTATTTACCCAATGCAAGGCAAAGAAATTTGCAATATATATGTTTTCATCAAAATAATAATACAAATGGAAGAAAAATTAAAACATCCATGTACCCTGGAGAGGTACTGAATTTCTTCAGGGACATACTATGTCCTTAGACATACTAAAGTCTAGCTATTAAATGTGTGGTCCCCAAACCAGCAGCATGGGCATCACCTGAGAACTTTCTGGAACTAAAGACTCTCAGGTCCTTTCTCAGACCTAGTGAATCAGAATCTGCATTTTAACAAAATTCCCAGGTAGTTCATGTGTACATTAAAGGTTGGGATGAACTACAAAGCTGCAAAAGTACAGCTTTGTAGCTACAAATTGGAGTAAGTGGAAGAAGGAAGTGAGGGAGTGTTGCTTATATACCATTGTACACTAAAGCGAAGGTATGCTGAGGCAGGGAATCCCACAAGTCTCAGCAAAATTGTTTAAAGCAAATAAGCATGGTGAATGTGACAAGCAGTTGGAAAGCCTGGATTCTCAGAAATATAATTTACATGCCATATTTCATCAGTTTTAAGATGCACATTTATTTCACATCTTAACATCACTGAAATTGGAATCCATCTTCAAACCATCCACCAGGCATAGTCACAATGTAGTTACCATTGCCTGTCCATACAGGAATTTGATTATAGCCATTCTTAGTGTCGGCATTTCAAATGAGTTGGGTACATGGCTGGTAAATTGCCACTTAAAATGTCTTCAGGAAAATTTCATCATGACTTAGCAATGAAATAAAACTTACTGCATATCCAAAAGGCCATCTTGGACAAAATCCCTGAGGCAGTTAGGGAGTACTTTTCAAGAAATGTTGAATTGCCACTGTTCTTGATGAGAGACAGAGAGCACAATATTTTGTGAGAAAACAAAAACATTGATGATTTTAAATCAAAGAGACTCTGTGAAGAAATTTTAGAAGTACTTCAAGCAATCTTTTACTTTTGTTCTCCTTTTAATGGATGTAAAACAATGATAAATATTAATATCTGACATGCACACACATGTTTATTGCAGCACTATTCACAATAGCAAAAACATGGAATCAACCTAACTGCCCATCAGTGATAGCCTGGATAAAGAAAATGTGGTACACATACCACAGAACACTATGCAGCCATAAAAAAGAATGAGATCATGTCCTTTGCAGGAACATAGATGGAGCTGGAGGCCATTATTCTCAGCAAACTAATGCAGGAACAGAAAGCCAATACTGCATCTTCTCACTTATAAATGTGAGCTAAATAATGAGAACACATGGACAGAAAGAGGGGAACCACAGATACTGCGGCCTACTTGAGGGTGGAGGGTGGGAGGAGGGAAAGGTCCAGAAAAAAAAACAACCATCAGGTACCATGCTTAGTCTCTGGATGACTAAATAATCTGTACACCAAACCCCCAAGTCACAAGTTTACCTATATAATGAACCTGCACATGTACCCCTAAACCTATAATAAAAGTTAAAATATTTTTAAAAAGTAATGTCTAAGTAAGGCTAAAAGAACTTCAATGAACACAAAATAAAATTCCAAGTGATAAAAAAGCATCATGTAATAGCTTACTCTTTAGCTCATGTGAAACAATGGTACATCTTACAGTTGACAATATTTTTGATTTGATGAAATACAGTATTAATTTTGGTAAGGCTGTGGAAGACTCTGCAGTGTTTGTATATTCTCCGGCTTAATTTGAAGTCAAATAAACATAACTAACAAAATTGAATATAACTAAATAGCTACCACTTCAGAAGACCTAGTATTTTCATTCTGGAAAGTAATAAATATGTCAGAAATATTGAAGTTATATTTGGATTTAAATGAAAGAAGCCAATATAGAAATTATTCCAAATGACTTCAAAAGCATTATAAGGGCAATTGAACCTCCGGGTGAGATGAGACATTTTAATTCTTGAGTATTGGGTTTCATATCCAGGGTTCAGGGGCAGAATCAAAAGTTTGGTCCAGTGGGAAGGTGGACACGAGGCCTCTGGCGAGGGCAGCTTTGTGAATGTCCTGAAACACAGCGGGCTGTGCAGCCTTCAGACCTCAGGCGAACCACAATTGCCTCCTTTCTTCACCCAGCACCTCCCACGCATTCCCCACTAGACTTGTCTCATTCTGGCAGCCACCTGCAGCTTTCAAACCCCAGCTTCCTCTTCTCCACAGCTCAGAGATTCCAGGCTGACACCAACACCTTTGACCTCAATTAAAAGAGTAGAATTTTATGTCTGAATCTACTTTCAGTGGTATGTATCCAGAGCAATGTGTAAATCAGCAGGAGAAAAAAAATCTCTTCTTTTCTTATGTTATTCTGGGGACTTGGTCAACACGTTGGGGAATGTAAATGGAGAGAAATTAATAAATTAGCTAGGGCACTGCTTGGCATTCATTAATGTCAACTAGCAAAATATACTACCAGAGTGGTCATTTTGAATGGTTCTTATCTCAGAAAACTCACAGAAACTTAGCCAATGTACAAAGGTTACAGTTTTCTTTTCAGTTAGTTTGGGCCTGCCTGGTGGGGAGGGAGGTGGTTAAAAATCCTCACATCTAGCCAGGCGCAGTGGCTCACACCTGTAATCCCAGCATTTTAGGAGGCTGAGGTAGGCAGATCACTTGAGGTCAGGAGTTCGAGACCAGCCTGTCCAACATGGTGAAACCCCGTCTTTACTAAAAATACAAAAATTAGCCAGGCATGGTGGTACACACCTGTAATCCCAGCTACTCAGGAGGTTGAGGGATGAGAATCGCTTGAACCTGGGAGGCAGAATTTGCAGTGAGCCGAGATCACACCACTGCACTCCAGCCTGGGCAACAGAGCAAGACTCTGTCTCAAAAAACAAACAAACAAACAAAAATCCTAACAGCCAAGCAGCACCCCAGATCAATTCCATGAGAATCTTTGAGAATGGGCCTCAGGCATCTGTGTTTTATAAGCTCCCTAGTAATTCCACTGCACAGCCAGGGTCAAGAACCACCACTCTAGAACTGTTCTTTTCAGTAGTCCTGTGAGGCTACTGGGTACTTGCAATCTGGCTGGTCCAAATGGAGAAGTGTTGCAAGTTTAAGATATGCACCACATTTCAAAGATTTAGTAGGAAAGAAAGAAGAGAAAATGCCTCATGGATAAGTTTTCTACATTGATTACATGTAGAAATGACAATATTTTGGATATATTGGGTTAGATAAAATATATAATTCCAGCTGCTACTATTTTTACTTTTTAAAATGCGGCTCCTAGAAAACATAAAATCACATGTGACTTGCATTTGTGACTCACATTTTATTGGACAATACTACTCTGGAAGTTATCTTTATCGGTCACTAGCTGTGTGAATATGGGTAAATTACTTAACCTCTTGTTATGGTTTGGCTCTGTGTCTCCACCCAAATCTCACCTCAAATTGTAATCCCCACAATCCCCACATTTTGAGGGAAGAACCTCATGGGAAGTGATTAGGTCATGAGGGCATTTTTCCCCCATGCTGTTCTCATGATAATGAATGAGTTCTCAAGAGATTTGATGGTTTTATAAGGCAATTTTCCCTGCTCTTGCTCACTCTCTCTCACCTGCTGCCATGTAAGACATGCCTCCTTCCCCTTCTGCCATGATTGTAAGTTTCCTGAGGCCTCCCTAGCCATGCAGAACTGTGAGTCAATTAAACCTCTTTCCTTTATAAATTACGCAGTCACAGGTATTTCTTTATAGCAGTGTGCAAACAGACTAATACACCTCTCTAAGCCACAGTTTGCACAACTGTAAAACAGGAATAATATCACCTTTCTAATTTTCAGGGCTTTTACCAGGCGGTAAAGGTCAAATGGCCCAAATCTAATCCTGGCTCAATTGCATATCAGCCGTGTGACCTTGGGCTAGTTATACTGCTTGGTGCCTCTGTTTTCTCATCTGTAAAAGGCAGATAAATCTTACATCTTACCTGTTGGGAGCTCAGTGCAGAGTCCAATAAATGATAACTAATGATATTATTAAATAAGGTCACCTCAATAAAGTGCCCAGCCCTGTTAGGTCCTTCCCTAGGTGATATACTCTTACAATTTTTTAAATCTATTAAAGGCTCACTTCACAGTAATGAATTGAAATATCTCCCCATTAGTAGTAAATCAGAGGAGAAATGGGGATTTTGTCACATTGTAAAGATGCTTGACCCCTCCACACCTCAGTCACAGTTGAAAAGTTCTCAGAATTGGGGGTGAGAGCATAACTGAAACCATCTAATCAGAGAGTATGGAAATACAAGGATAAAATTTTCAACTCGGTTCCACTATGAATGCTAGCATGCAACCAACTTTTAATTTTATAGCGCTTCCATTCTGCCATTGACCAACTCAGAGCATGGTAAAGGTAAGGGATTCACCTATCTCTCTAAGGTGCAGGACATCTGAATCATCTGCTTCTGCTGTGAAATCTGGATGCCCCTGAAAGTTCTCACTAAAATCCCATATTCTCAGTTCCATTATTATTCTGGCTTCTGGCAACCAACAGCAGGAACACGTGGATCCTTGGAGAAGCTTCAGGAATTGTTACCACCAAAGCTCACGTGGGTATGCCTCCCAACTGTTACCACCAAAGCCAACTAGGATTTTTCTTTCCTTTCCAAACAGTCATCCTCTTTCAGGAAATAGTTTTTCAAAATATGCAATCCTTCTGAACAACTGCAAAGTAAAATACACTTAAACATACCAACCTTGTAAAACAGGACCTGGGTGTGGGCAGGTGGAGAAGTGTCATTGTGGGTGTATATGTCTTTCTCAGGATGCACATATCCTGTGTCATTAGTCATGCTGAGGAACTTATATTTAGTCAAAGGAACCTAAATTTAGTCCACAATCTTCTAAAGTGAAATGTTTCTTTCCTCCTACAACATTCAAGCTAACTCACAGGAAACTTTTCATAATGTGTGGCAATATTTATGCTACAAAAATGCCCCCTTGTCTGCTTTCCCATTCATTTTTTTCAGCCAATATTCCCATGCATAGCATTTTGCAGGCTGTTGCTCCACTTCTCAGAAACCTTAGCATTCCCTGCTGCAAGTCAAAAATCTCGCCAATGGATTTCAACATCTTTTATCTCCTGTCGTCTCTCACCAAGGGCCCTGTTCATTCCTTCCTTCCAACAAAGCCAAGCTATATATATTGGGTCTGACCCTTAGGACTTAGCTCCTAGCACCTCCAGGTTTGCAGTTCCCCCACTCCCTTACTCCCCAACCTTCTAAGTTCAATCAAGAGCCCCTGTCTTCAATATTGAATAACAAGCTAGCTCTTTTGTACACCATGTATCTACTTATGAATAAACACTCTACTTGGTGTATTACTATTTTCAATCACTTGCACTGTTCACAAATATTATTAACTACACCACAGCAAAAGCTATATCATTTTAAATAAGAATTGACCTTTTTTTTTTTTTTTTGAGACAGGGCTTTGCTCTGTCACCCAGGCTGCAGTGCAGTGGCACAATCTTAGCTTACTACAGCCTTGAATTCCTGGGCTCAAGCATTCCTCTCTCTCCAATTTCCTGGGTAGCTGGGACTTCAGATGTACACTGCCAGGCCCAGAACTGACCTTTAATGCCCTGCTTTCATGATAAGCACATGGCAAACCTTAGTAATTTCACCTGAAAAGATACAGGTTCCATGGCATAGACAATCATAAAGCCTGCATTTAATCAGTTCAAGGGTTGGTACTGGCACAAACTCCAGTTTCATCTAATATCCTCATAAACACATTTTAACTGTCAGTAACATTCTTATTACCCAGGGAGTCTAGACAGTGAAGTACTCAAAGATTTGGGCATGAGTGGACCCATGAGGCCATGTAATAGCCAATGCCATTCCAAGCACCTGAATTAAGATGGATCAAGAAGCTAGAGCTAAATAAAACTATGCCTTGTTGAATCTTGCTCCAGCAATCCTTATATACACTGGGGTTCTTAATGATTTTTTCCGCCTACATCTCTTGGGCAGTCTGTTGAAACCTATGGACCATTCTGAGAATAATGTTTCTAAGTGTATAAGAAACATAGGCTTACAAAGGAAAACAGGTATTTCAAAACACGGCAAAACATTTTTTACTGTGTGAAATTATTAATATATGTATGCTATTTGATTAATTCATTAAATACCAAGCCCTAATGAGTCTGACAACTACTATAATTTTGAAGTAGTGATACATGTACATAACATTTCAAGATACCTGCAACATCTGCAATAAGGTAGAAAAATAACCATAATTGCTGTTGGTAACAAAGTCACAGGCACTGCTAATAGTACCAGGGTTTGTTGCCTACATTCGTAAACAAAATGCCAAAATTCTGTGAGAGGTTAGTGAAAATAAAGGTGCAATTTTTCCAATCCCTACCTGAATTTTATTGACAGCCCTCTTGTGGGAAGACTGTGGACTCAAGTTAAGGATCTCCTAGCGATGAGAAAGAAGAGAGAACAAAGGGAAACTGGGGCTGCGCACGCTGGCTCACACCTGTAATCCTAACACTTCGGCAAGCCGAGGCGTGTGGATCACCTGAGTTCAGGTGTTTGAGACCAGTCTGGCCAATATGTTGAAACTCTGTCTCTACTAAAAAGTACAAGAAATTAGCCAGGCATAGTGGCAGGTGCCTGTAGTCCCAGCTACTCGGGAGGCTGAGGCAGGAGAATGGCGTGAACCCGGGAGGCAGAGCTTGCAGTGAGCCGAGATCTCACCACTGCACTCCAGCCTGGGCAACAGAGTGAGACTCTGTCTAAAAAAAATAAATTAAATTAAAATTAAAATTAAAATATTAGCGAGGTGAGGTGGCAGGCGCCTGTAATCCCAGCTACTTGGGAGGCTGAGGCAAGAGAATCATTTGAATGAGTGAGACTCCGTCTCCAAAAAAAAGAAAAAAAACAAAACAAAAAAAAAAACGGGAAATTGGTAGCAATTTTTTTAAGTGACATCCAGAGAAGCTCTAGAGAAGCATAAGAGAATACTTGTTCTTATTTTTACCAATTCCCCTTCCTCTTCTTTCTCTTCCTGTAGGAGTGATTTAAAAATCATATGGCCTCCAATGAATGCGTTATCTGACAATTAGATTATCAAAACTG
>NW_016817996.1:67255-71356 GCF_001698545.2 Rhinopithecus bieti | reverse complement strand
TTTTTTTCTTTCTTCTTTTTTTTTTTTTTGAGATGGAGTCTCACTCTGTTGCCCTGGATGAAGTGCAGTTGTGCAATCTCGGCTCACTGCAACCGTGACCTCCCTGGCTCAAGTGATCCTCCCACCTTAGCTCCTGAGTAGCTGGGACTACAGACATGTGCCACCAGGTCTGGCTAATTTTTGTTGTCGTTTTTTATTCTGTTGGCCAGGCTGGTCTCAAACTCCTGGCTTCAAGTAATCTGCCCACCTTGGCCTCTCAAAGTGCTAGGATTACAGCCGTGAACCACCGCACCCAGCCAGAGGACTATTTTAAATCAAGGTGTTCTCTGAGCTTTCTCTAGCACTGAAATCCATCTGAGTTATTCCCAGATAGTTCACCTGTTCAGGGCTCTAGAGCAATGCTTTCTGGTAGAAATATTACCCAAACCACGTATGTAATTTTTAATTTTCTTGTAGCTAAATTTAAATAAGTAAAAAGAAACAGGTGAGATGTTTAATGGTATATCTTATTTGCCTTACTATAACTCAGAATATTATTTCTACATGCAATTACTTATTATAAATGAAACCATCAATTTATTAATGAGAGTGCTTTCATTTTAAAAAATGAAGTATTTAAAATTTGGTGTATATTTTACACTTGCATCACACTTCAATTCCACCTAGCCATATTTTCGAGTACTCAAAACCCACAGTGGCTAGTGGCTGCCATGCTGAGCAGGACAGCTCTAGAGCATTGATTACAGCACCTATGGGAACACTCGCGAAGTGCAGATTGTAATTTCCATTAGGATAGTCTAGGGGACCTTATTATTATTATTATTATTATTATTATTATTATTAGAGACACAGTCTCGCTCTGTCACCCAGGTTGGAGTACAGTGGGGTGATTTTGGCTCACTGCAACCTCTGAGTAGCTGGGATTACAGGTTCCCGCCACCACACCCGACTAATTTTTATATTTTTAGTAGAGACAGGGTTTCACCGTATTGTCCAGGCTAGTCTTGAGCTCCTGGCCTCAGGTGATCCACCCACCTCAGCCTCTCAAAGTGCTAGCATTACAGGCATGAGCTACCCCGCCCAACCTAGGGGACCTTATTAATCTTTGTACTTCTATATCCCTTCTATCTAACACAATGCCTCTTGCTAGATATGAATGAGGAAGTATAAATTCTGGTTATTAGCAACAATCTCATGACCAAACAGAAGGAAATATGACATGGTGGATGTCAGAGTAGAGACAGGAAGAAAAAAAAAATGTGATCCTTAATGTTCAGCTGCTGGATCAGCCCTTACCTGAAGTCTACGTAATTACTAGATTTTTTGGTTACATGAGTCAGCATATTTTATTGTTTAAGCCAGTTTGAGTTGGGGTGTCTGTTACTTATGGCTGAAAGCAATTAGTGCCAGGAATAAAAGTAAATGCTTGGTAAACAGGACTATTTTCACAGATCAGTTGGTACAATCAAAATGCTGTGCATTTCAATCTATTTGAAGCAGTGAATTTCCCCCAACTGAACATCATACAACTTAGAACAAATGTAATGAACAGAGCTGGTTCTTATCAAGCATACCCAACTTATTTGTAGTAGAAACCACTAATGACAGAGGAGCTACGTTAAAGCAATAGGGGAAGAGATCAAATCTTAAAATGGAAGGCTAAGAGCAGACAACAGTCAAAAAGTAAGACAAGGACATGCACTGAGGGTGGAAAAGCACACATAAGAAGAAAACCTGGCCGGGAGTAGTGGCTCACACCTGTAATCCCAGCACTTTGGGAGGCAGAGGCAGGTAGATCACCTGAGGTCAGGAGTTTGAGACCAGCCTGGTCAACACGGCAAAACACCATCTCTACTAAAAATATAAAAATTAGCTGGGCATGTTTCATGTGCCTGTAATCCCAGCTACTCAGGAGGCCGAGGCAGGAGAATTGCTTGAACTGGGGAGGAAGAGGTTGCAGTGAGCCGAGATCACGCCAGTGCACTCCAGCACTCCAAAAAAAAAGAAAAAAGAAAACCTGACAGGCTGTCAGAACTACCAGAACACAAGCTTTTACACACGGTAGTCATTCTGATGGCCTCTTTAGTTCATTTAGCTATTTAGAAAGAGAACATATCCTAGAGATACACTCACATTTTCCACAGAGCGTTCAGAAAAAAAAAAAAACAAAAAACAAAAAAAAAACTTATTTCTATATTTTTCCAGTTTTCCAATTTTTAATGTTTATGGATATAGTTTACATATTTATAGGGTACATGTGATTATTTGATACAAGCATACAATGTAATGATCAAATGTGGGTAATTGGGATATCCATTGCTTCAAACATTTATCATTATTTTGTGTTGGGAATATTTCATATCTAGCACTAGGTCTGTTTTTGTTTTGTTTTTTTGAGCTGGAGTCTCACTCTGCTGCCCAGGCTGGAGTGCAGTGGTGCTATCTTGGCTCACTGCAACCTCTGCCTCCCGGGTTCATGCAATTCTCCTGTCTCAGCCTCTGGAGTAACTGGGATTATAGGTGCCCGCCACCATGCACAGCTAATTTTTTGTGTTTTTAGTAGAGATGGGGTTTCACCATGTTGGCCAGGCTGGTCTCGAACTCCTGACCTCACGGGACCCACCTTCCTGGGATTCCCAAAGTGCTGGGACTACAGGCATGAGTCACGGCCCCCAGCCCTAATCTGACAACTTCTTACCTTCTCCTCACACTCCATGCACCATGCACACCTACCGATACTCAAATGGTGTATGAGAGCAGGAAAACCCTGTACAACAACAAACTTTTCAAGTAAAATTATTTATCTCACATTTGGGCCTTCAATACAGGCCCAAATCTTCATGTTGCACCCCTTTGCACATATAGGACTGTAGTGATGTATTTGTAACTTGGCAATTGGTTGCTTCCTGTGTGGCCACATGAAAAGAGCCAGCATGATCTGAGAAAATGGGACTCTTCTCTGAGGGGGTGCACCCAGTTTACATAGGAGACTCACTCAAAATTACAGAGGCTGAGTTTTCACTAGTAATAAAAAACCCACCACAATGGATGGTTGGTCCTTAGCACTTCCCCGCTGCATCCCCACATTTACCAGTCTGCTATTTGTTTCAAAGAACTTCATGAAGTAGCCGGGTGCAAGTGGCTCACACCTGTAATCCCAGCACTTTGGGAGCCTGAGGCGGGTAAATCACCTGAGGTCAGGAGTTCAAGACCAGCCTGGATGACATGGGGAAACCCTGTCTCTACTAAAAATACAACAATTAGCTGGGCATGGTGGCAGGCACCTGTAATCCCAGCTACTAGGGAGGCCAAGGCAGGAGAATCACTTGAACCTGGGAAGTGGAGGTTGCAGTGAGGCGAGATGGCGCCACTGTATGCCAGCCTGGGCAACAAGAGTGAAACTCCATCTCAAAAAATAATAATAATAAAATAATTAAAAAATTAAGAACTTTATGAAGTCAAAGCTCTACTATATATACAACATGAGGAAAATGACAATTCACTGTCTTCAATAATCTGAACTTCCTAATTACTAAATGACGTTATAGGAACTGAAGTTTTCAGTTTCCCATTGTCTGCAAAAGATGATTTGGCTAGGAAAAAAAGATTATTTGGAGTGGGGGGTATTTAATTACGAGAACTATTTGAATCTCAGTCAGAAGGTATTTACAAATAAATGGTCTATGAATCACAATCATCTCTATCTGTTCATTAATGCAGAGTCCCTACTTCATCTTATTGTTCTGCTGAAGCTGTGTTTGAAAATAATATATTGCATTTCTTCACAAAATATTGGCAAAGATAGCTATTCCGTAATAGAGCTGATCTGGCTGTACCTTGAGTCATCTGTCTTCTATGTGACATAAGTGTTCTAGCTCATTCATTGCCTCATGTTTCATAAGTGCTCATTTGTTACATTTCCATCTGCTCATCCATAAGCAATGCATGCTGTGTCTTCTTCATGGTCACATGAAGACAAATTTGGGGGGGTTACAGAATGTGGATCTTAAGACAAACATCTGATTATATTCGACTTTTTAAAAAAATCTTACTTCTTGGAGAGAAGAAGAAGTAATTTTATTTGCCAAGTAGGAAACTGAG
>NW_016817996.1:60902-63949 GCF_001698545.2 Rhinopithecus bieti | reverse complement strand
CCGCCTCAGCCTCCCAAAGTACTGGGATTACAGGCATGAGCCACCGTGCCCAGCTGAAATAAACTTTCTAAAAGGCAATCTGGCTATATGCATCAAAAATGAAATCTAGAGTACTCTTTCAACACAGTAATTCCATTTCTGGGAATTTATCCTAAGGATACATTTAGATCATTTAGATAAGGACATAAAGATGTGTACACAAGGATGTTTATTACAGTGTTATTTATAATAAGAAAAGTTGACCAGGTGCGGTGGCTCACGCCTGTAATGCCAGCACTTTGGGAGGCTGAGGCAGGCCAATCACTTGAGGTCAGGAGTTCAAGACTAGCCTGACCAACATGGTGAAACCCCATCTCTACTAAAAATACAAAAATTAGCCAGGCATGGTGGCAGGTGCCTGTAATCCCAGCTACTCAGGAGGCTGAGGCAGGAGAATCGCTTGTTTGAATCCAGGAGGCTGAGGTTACAGTAAGCCGAGATAGTGCCATCGCACTCCAGCCTGGGTGACAAGAGCAAGCAACCAAGAAAGCAAGAAAGAAAAGGTATCTACTGACATAATCTATGTCTATGAGGAATGCATAGTTTCTGAAAATAAGTTAGAGTAGTATGCATAATATCAGCTAATTTTAAAAATATATAGGTGTGCATATGAAGTTATGCATATGGACCCACACGTGCAACAAAACCTGGAAAGAAATATCCCCAACTGCTTTATTAGCAGTTATTTCTTATGATGGATTTATGAGCGACCTTTCTTCTAATTTTTGCTCTCCTTTTATTTCTTCAATGGAGCTGGGAAATAAAATTTTGATTTTAAAAGGAAGCTAGCAAATACAAAACCCTGTGCTAAACAATTTACTCGCATTTCTATTGATTTTGAAGGAGCCTATAGACAGTACCCTCCTCAAACAAAGCATATTGATATACTGATTTTAACTTTTATGTTAAAATTCCAGACACCCCTGAAAAGTTATTTAAGTTATCGTTAACCACTTCATGTCCTGAAGATGGAAATCTTTGGGTTATAACTAATGCAAAAGGAGCATATGTCTGGAGATCTTGTAGTTCTCTTATCCTTCAGTAATGTTTCTGCACACACGACTGTGCGTGTGTGTGTGTGTACATGTGTGTGTACACATCTGTCTATTGAGTAAGAAAAGCAAGATAAGGTAAATAGGAAATGGACAAGAATGGTAAATCAAAGACCAACATGAATTAGTGTCCTACAGGGAAATAAGTATTAGTAAACTCACTCCTCAAGGTCTTATTTATGATTTTATAGTATGAGAATCTTCCTTTGGGTTTAGGAGAAAACCCTGACATCCTTGTAAATTCTCATTTATAATTTACCAAGACTGAATTTGGGTCTCCTAATAGAAAATATTAAATCCATGTGATTTATATCTAGTTGTGAAATTTAAGCACATTTTTCCTCATAATTGACAATAGGTATCTATTTATTTTGCCAAGAGTTTTACTTATTGTAAAATGATACATATTTAATTTTCAAGTATTTAAAATCTTGGGAAAATGTAAATGGGAAGGGAAAATGATTTTTGTAACATCTCAGGAGTTCTTTGTAGGTGTTACTGAATGCAAGTTACATGGTGTAACTCACAGTTGTCAAAAGAGCCAAAAAAAAAATACTATTTTGCCTTCTCAAAACAATTACCTTATCTGGCTTTGAAATCTTCCTACTTCCCTCCTGAGGTGGCCTTCTCCAAAACTTAGCATAAAATTAGATCCAATGCTAACAGAATATCCTCCAATAATAGACATTTCCAACTTTGGCGGGGGGCGGGGGGATTTCTTTGAGCACATATGTATGTTTGTGTGCATGCACGTGTGAGTATGTGTGTGTGAGCTTGTCATTGCTAGAGTGGCCATGGGAGAAAAGTGAATCTCCCTAGAGCCAACTTAGAAGTTAACAGGAATAATATGACAACCACAAGGTCATCCAGAGTTCTCAAAAGTGATGTCAAAAGATGATGAGGTGTTAAGTACATTTTGTAAGCCATGAAAATCCAGGACACAATCAGCAAGAAATGAAGTTTGCTCTGAATACGACAGACAAATGAGTATATTGATACAATTTTCATTAACTATTCCTTTGCTTGCAATCTCAATCAAATGCTCTTTATCCTTCAGCAGAATTTACTATTACCAAACATGAACATAACAACCTACATTCGTCTTATGTTGAGATCTGGGAGATCAAAATTCTGCAAACTTTCCTTCCAACCTTTCATTTAAAAAATTCTTGGAAATGAATTTAGCATAGTTAAAAGTGAGAAGTCATGCTTCAAATCCCAAACTATGTTTTTCCTGTCAAATATTGCTCTCTGTAAAGTGTATCACCAAACCCCAGTAGAAACTTACCCTTCAACTTGAGGTCAACATTATGTCTCAGCCAAGGATAAACCCCATAGCTTGGCATATCTTCAGGAATTGGATTATCGCTTATCCAGCCATCACAAGCGAACCGGAAGAAATTATCACAAGGATCCACAGACAGATTTACTTTACTTAAGATAGCAGCAGCTATTTAGAAAGAAAATCATAGGATTAATGATAAGCACTGAATGTTGTGTACTGTTCTTTTCCAAATTAAACACAATGATTTCATATCAACCAGTTTCTAAGCCTTGGCATTTATATTTCCCCTTAAAAAAAACTCTCTGAATCTACCTCACTATATGAAATGACTACATTCAAAGTGAATGGACAGGCCAGGCGCAGTGGCTCACGTCTGTAATCCCAGCACTTTGGGAGGCCAAGGCAGGTGGATCACCTGACGTCGGGAGTTTGAGATCAGTCTGGCCAACATGGTGAAATCCCATCTCTACTAAAAATACAAAAATTAGCCAGATATGGTGGTGCATGCCTGTAATCCCAGCTACTCGGAGGCTGAGGCAGGAGAATTGTTTAAACTCAGGAGGCAGAGTTTGCAGTAAGCCAAGATCGCACCACTGCAGTCCAGCGTGGGGTGACAAAGTGAAACGGTCTCTCAAAAAAAAAAAAAAAAAAAAAAAATTGGCATGGTGGCA
>NW_016817996.1:52021-59508 GCF_001698545.2 Rhinopithecus bieti | reverse complement strand
AAAAAAAAAAAAAAAAAAGACTCAGAAGTTTGATAAATTTCAAATTGGCTTAACATTTTCATGCTTCAGAACTAGCATCAGTTGTGTCTAATTACATTTTTACTTACTGCTACTATTTTATCATTAATATTTAATGTGCAAATGTGCTAGGACATAAAATCTTTCTTTTGGTTGGTATTTATACATATATATTTATATATACACTTACTGTATGCAGCCACAGAATGAATCTGCTATGTGACACCTCAGAGACATGGATCACACGTCTCAGTCCCACACAACATTTACAGTTACACAGAGGAGCCCTCACATGCATTTTTATCCACATAAGTACACTGTTTTCCGGCCTCCTCCTCAAATTTTCCCTGCCCCCAACCCTCAAATGTATCCTCTCCATCTCGCCAGTATTCTTGCAGGTACCTAGAAAAACTGCAAGGTCAGCTCTGACCTTGGCCCTGATACAAAAGTTGGGGAATACATCACTCACATTGAATTTGGAAAGAAGCCTGCTGAGTGAGAAAACTCTAGCTTCAGCCTCTGAATCCATCATTCACAACTCACAGCGGGGCACAGGGCTGCACTTTCTGCAGGGGAACTGTGACTTCAAATTGCAAGGGACCATAGTTGTCAAGACACCGAAACGCATTTCCCCCTACTCAGCTCCATGGAGAAAACCCAGAGTCTTGTTTTAATAAAAGAAATATGATGATGAAGGAAATCTGTGACAGCTCAGGCTGCGTACTCTTCCAAGTCATTGTATATAAGGTTAATTGTCACACAGTCTCCAGCTGGTGTTTATGTGGTAGAGGTGGAGGCATCCTAAATACCAGCCTCTGTTTTTAGATTTAATCAAGGATGAAGGGAGACAGTAGTAATAATAATAATTAACAATAATAAAATCACCAATATTGAGTATTTCCTTTTTGCCAGGAACTATGCTAAGCCCTTTTTAAGCAATATGATATCATGGCAAACTCTAGAGCCAGACCACTTGTGTTTGAATGAGAGAAACACCATGCAGTAGCTAAGACACCTTAGGCAGGTGATTTAACCTGCGTCTTAGTTTCCTCACCTGAAAATGGGGATAATAATAGCACCCCATAGAATCATTATGCAAATTAAATGTATGTAAAGTGCTGGGCACATTACCATATAAATGCAGGATGCCCGGTAAAGTTTGAATTTCTGACAAACCACCTTTTAGAATAAGTGTGTACCAAATATTCCATGGGACATACACCAAAAAATGTAGTCAGTGTATATCTGCAGTTCAAATTTCACTGAGCATCCTGTATGTATGTATGTATGTATTTAGCTAAATCTGGGAACTATAATTCTACAATCACTTATCTGAAACTCTTGAGGCTAGATACGTTTCAGAGCTCATAGATTTTTCAGATTTTAGAAAAAAAAATACATTGCATATAACCACCGATCATGTAATACTTCAGCAATGGCTGGAGTGGCAGGCCTGAAGCCAGTGCATTAATATTTCCATAGGGAAACATATGCATATTCTTATAAGTAGGATAAATGAAATCTGAAGCAGCCTCACATGAGTTAAGATCCAATTTTGCCATCAAAGGAATTGAGATCAGGCCCCCATCTTGCCAACTGAGGGTTACAATATTTTCTGGGTCTGGGGTTAAGAATGAGCATTGCGAACCTAGATTACCGCTACTACCATTATTATTTTCTTTTTCTTTTTTAAATTTTTTGGGTTTTTTTAAGACGGAGTCTCACTATGTTGTCCAGGCTGAACTGCAGCCTCCCCCTTAGGGCTGAAGTGCAGATTCAACCTGCAATCTCGGCTCACTGCAACCTCCACCTCCCAGGTTCAAGTGATTCTCCTGCCTCGGCCTCCCAGGTAGCTGGGGTTACATGCGTGCGCCACCATGCCTGGCTAATTTTTGTATTTTTAGTAGACAAGGGGTTTCACCATGTTGGCCATACTGGTCTTGAACTCCTGGCCTGAAGTCATCTGTCTGTCTCGGCATCCCAAAGTGCTGGGGTGGCAGGCGTGAGCCACCGGGCCCAGTCTATTATTATTTTCTTTTATTCTCACAACTAGTGTAAGTAAAAACTGTTATTCCCATTTCACACGTGGTGAGACTGAGGCTTAGGGTGGCTATATATTTAGCCCAGGATCATGTGGCCTGTAAATAGCTAGATCATGCTTCACACCCAGTCTGTCTGCCCTTATCTGTGATCATGAGCATGCATGCCCTTTCCTTGTTTCTTTGCATTCTTCATTCAGCTCTTGTTTTGAAAGAGGGATTAAAATAAGAGGACAGAGAGAAGAGGAGAGTTAAGGAGAGGAGGCATCTCAAAAATGGTTGGCACCTGCTCAGAAATGGTCCAGAAGGCGATCAAACACTCTAGTCTTCTGAACTTTCAGCATGCACGCCCACGCACGCACAGCCTCTTGTTTAAGGCCCTGGCTTGGCCGCAATTCTCCTGTCATGCGTACTCAACAGCTGTTCTGCAGACCCCTGGGCACACTGAGGCTCATGCTACACTAAAGAGAACTGTGTCTTTGGTGAGCCTTTCACTACATAAATAGCAAAATCAATATATATTTTTTCAACATTAGAAAGCCATTCGCCAATGTGAAAATTAACAACAGGACAGCAAGGCAAAACACACTAGCTGGCAGGAGGCAACATCTTTGAATGTCAGTCTGTAAGTTTTACACTTGTATTATTATGATGTATAATACACAAAACTCACAAAATAAGTGGCCTTCCATACCAAAAAAGTGTTCTAAACTCAAGTTGAAAATTTATGAGCTCAAAAATTCCCATTTCACACATCTGCAAGAACCCTACCACAGTCAAAGCACCAGGTGACATAAACTCTAAAACCTGTCCTGATAGTTCTACCTGCTCTCTCACCCTACTCCATGACATCCTCTCGCCACTGGAGAAAACCCCAGGTCAACTACTCAAGCCTGGAGCAGGAAAGGGCCGGGGAGTTCCCAGATCGTTCCAGGGCCAAAAAGAGAGTTGCCTGGCATGGCCCCATATCACCAAGGAAAAGATGGAAAGGAGCCAGACATGGACACGAAGTCCAGTTCTGCTACTAACTCAGGATGAGACCCTGGGCAGTTATTTAGCCTCCAGAAGCCTCCATTTCCTCATCTGGAAGTGAGGATGGTGATAGCACCAACTTCAACGGGGATCTTTTGAAGGTTTTATGAGATGGTGCCTGTAAGTCACTCAACACACAGCCTGGTTAAAACAGATATATTGATCATTTAGGAATGGAACAAAAAAAGAACTCTACTAACATAATTATCTAAGCCACTACCTTTGTATAAGGCCTCAGAGTTTACAAACTCTTTCACCTAAGTGTTTCCCATCTCAACAAACACCACTGCCCAACCATCACCAAAAATCTAAGCATCACCCACAATTGTCTGCTTTTGTTCACAGCCCAAATCGAATCCTTCAATAGGCCCTCTACCTCCTAATCCTTCCCCCATTCTCCCTCTCCATCTCTTGAATTCAAGACAGTATTGCCTCTCACCTGGCATACGGAAATAAACCTACCTGAGTCACCTTCTTCTATTCTTGTTCCCTATGGCCTCTTCTCCATCAAGAAAGACTCCCTCTAATGGAGCCCTCCACCGAGACATCTTTTGAAATGCTCATAAGATGTACTCTCTTTCATAAAAGCCTCCAGAGGCTTTTGAGTGTACTTAAGGAAAGCCCAAACTCACTGGCACTTGGGCCCCCCATTGACTCCTCATCGCTTGCACCTCACCTAGCAAAAGCTCCTCCCGTTCCTCAAGTCCACGCTTCTATCCACCCTTTGCCCCATCTGTTCCCCCCACCTGGAAAGCCCTTGCACAGTCTTCACACAGCATTTCCCTCCTCATCATTCAAAGGTCACCTTCAACGTCATGTCCTCAGGCTTTTCAATCTAGCCATCCTGTCACTTGCTATCACATTGTTCTATGTGTTAAATTTTCTGTATAACGTGTTCCACTGACTGATCTCTTTCTTTCCTTCTTTCCTTCTTTCTTTTCTTTTCTTTCTTTCTCTTTCTTTCCTTCCTTCCTTCCTTCCTTCCTTTCTTTCTTTCTTTTCTTTCTTTCTTTTCTTTCTTTTCTTTCTGAGACGGGGTCTCACTAATTTGCCCAGGCTGGCCTCCAACTCCAGGGCTCAAATCTCAGCCTCCCAAGTGGCTGGAACTAAAGGCGTGCGTCACCACGCCCAGTTTCATAATTTTCTTATTGTATTAATTGCCGTATTGTCTTTCTTCCCATACCTGGTTCACTGCTCTATTTCCAAAACCTAACTCAGTACTTGATGTGCAACAAATATTTGGCGAATTTGTTCATTAACCTCTTAAGGCCAACAGGAAAGTGAAAGGGCCACATGCTTAACTTGTTTGATGACTTTCCTTTTGCAAAAAGGAAAAAAGTGTCCCTGCCCACTTAAAGAATGAGGGTGAGGGCTGGAATCTGGCTCCCTCAAATCTAGGCCCTAACACTGATTTAGGAGGGAAATCTAATAGCTGTGTGTGGGACCCCCAGGTATCCCTCCTCCTCCCGCCCCGCCGCTTTCGGTGTCCTAACCAAAAATTACAGAATACCCTGATCACTCTGTGACCCAGCCAGCGGCAGGTTTGTTTTGTTTTGTTTTGTCTTTGAGATAGACGTTCCCTCTGTCACCCAGGCTGAAGTGCAATGGTACGATCTCAGCTCACTGCAGCCTCCACCTCCTGGGCTCAAACAATTCTCATGCCTCAGCCTCCCAAGTAGCTGAGATTACAGGCATGAACCACCATGCCAGGCTAATTCCAGCTGCAGGTTTTTCCTAGCAGGCTTAGGCCCAAACTGGACCCTTGAACATTCCCAGGCACTGATAAAGGTATCGAGGTTGATGCACAAAACACTGAAAGAAACCAGTACTGGCTCTGAGCCAAATTCCTTAAACCGTCATATAGTCTCCACACCCTAATACCCTAAGCAGAACACCCCTTTTCTCTCTGTCTTGAGGATACACTGCAGCACTTTCAACATAAGCTGCACTAATAAATGTTTTGGACTGACCAGCTGCCCTGGCATTTATTGAGTGCTTCTTTCTTTGGAATCCCAACTGGCCCCATCTCGGGATGGGGTACTCCTTCATGGGAACTTCCGTGTCACTGCTTTTGGGGCAACTCCAGCCATGAGCTCGATGGGATAAGACACTGTGGCAAAACTGCGGCAACTTTAAGCAGTTCATCTTCACCTTGGGATACCCACTGATACACAGCCTGGTCACCTTAAGAGAAGTTTGACTTGCAACATGTGACACAAAAAAGGATCCCAGTCAAGCACAGTGGCTCTCGCCTGTAATCCTAGCACTTTGGGAGGCCAAGGCGGGTGGATCACTTGAGGTCAGGAGTTCGAGACCAGCGTGGCCAACATGGTGAAACTCCGTCTCTACTACAAATACAAAAATTAGCCACTGTGGTGGTGGGCACCTGTAATCCCAGCTACTAGGGAGGCTGAGGCAGGAGAATCGCTTGAGCCCAGGAAGTGGAGGATGCAGTGAGCTGAGGTCGTGCTAGCCTGGGTGACAGAGCAAGACTCCGTCTCAGTTTTAAAAAAAGAAAAAAAGGATTCCCACTGGCAATGGAAGCATGGATTTATTTACAAAGGAGCCTTGCTTGGAGGCAGGCAAGTCAGACCCACAGACCAGAAAATATGCAACTGCTTAAGCTAAAGAGGAATCTATAGCCAGTGGAGCCATAGGAAGACCAATGTTCTCTGCCTGTGGGTCTTAAGAGAGGCCATTCAGCCTTCCAAGCCCCTTTGCCTGATTCCCTTGCAACAACGCTTAGAATACCACAGCTGTTTTTTGCAAGGAAAAAGAAAACAGGAAACCTAAGATCCACTATTTCGCACCAAAACTTGAAAATAAACTTAAAATTTCTTCAAAATTGCATTTCGTACTTGGTAAACCTCAAGCAAACAGAATACTAAAAATACCACCTGTCTTCTCTTCCACTTCCCAAGGTACCATAATTATAACTTGACACAGGATGGAAAACTGTGACTTACCAGCTTCGATGCATTCTGGCTTCAGGCAGTACTCCTGTTTAGCTTGGAGACTTAAGAGACCTTGACTCACTGAAAAAACAGACCAAAATAAATGGCTGACTTGTAGCAGACCACCATCCGGTAAACCACCCAGGGAAACATATGCAACACATTTGATATCAGTTCATCCTTCTCAGTGTTGACACGGTATTCCAAAACCCAGTTGGTTCAATGTCACGAAACCAGACTCTAGTTGCTAGCTACATAACCTTGGTAAGACTCTTGGTTGCTTTGAAACTCAGTTCTCTCATATGTAAGATAAGTGAGTATAACTAGACCAGAGCTCCTAAGATTGTGGTCTCTAGAGCAGCAGCAGCTGCTGCTGCTGCACCTGGGAGCTTGTTAGAAAGTCACTCCAGATCTTGACTCAGAAAACCTGGGGGTGGGGCCCAGCCAGCTGCAGTTTAACAAGCCCCCCAGGTGATTCCGATACATGCTCAAATATGAGCACCACTGGGCGAGATACTCTCTAAAGTCGTTTCAACCTCCAATTATCAGTGGTTTAAGTCTCATACTTTCACTCTATTGGTTATAACTCCATGCCCATGTTCAAGATGGGAAAATTGAAACTTAAACTATGTCATTTGGAGGCAATCAGAGTGGAAATAGAAAGCTAGCATGTATGTCTTTTAGAGTTCTGGATCTTATCTAAACCATCCATACACATATGGACCAAAAAAGGGGTAGGGGTAAAGAATATACTGAACATATCTCAATCACCTATTAGTAGCAACAGTCATTTTCCGCCTGCCCTGAACCCCACAAACCCTCCGCCCACCAGGCCCAGCTTAGCTACCAGACATTTGCAACTCTGTGGAACAAGCTTCCAGCTATTTCCTCCTTTCCCCGCTTCCAAAAAAAAAAAAAGTCTGAAATTGAAATGGCTTTTCACCAATGGCTTAATGTCCCCATCTGGCTGGCAACATTATCTAAATAGGTTTCTGCAGAAGTACAGAAGGGTGCCCATTTGTCAACCCCAGGTAGCACCTGGGCATTAGCAGATGTGAGTTTAAGATTTCAAAAATATTTGTGGTAGCTGAGGAAATTCTGGGGAATTCATTCTTGCTGTGCTCTGTGAGCAGAAACAATGAATCATTTGGAGATGTGGCCATGGGGAGAGGGATGGTGGGAGGTGAATGGGGACCAAGGCCCTCTGTGGCAGGATCAGAAAGCTCAGCTGTACCTATATTTCTGCTAGAGATGGAAGACCTATAGATTACTAGCCAGTGTGGCAAGTTTTTGTAAATGGAGCCTTCTTTTCCTTTGTTCTTTTCTCTGCTGCCATCCTCCAAGCAGCCTCTTTGCATTGTGTTACATTATAGATTCAAGAAAACTGCCTAGGGAACATCTCAGTCCAATTTTTTTTTTTTTTTTTTTTTTTTTTTTTTTTTTT
>NW_016817996.1:20825-51519 GCF_001698545.2 Rhinopithecus bieti | reverse complement strand
TATATATATATATGTGTGTGTGTGTGTGTGTGTATAATTAATTAATTGGGACACTGACAGACCCAACCCCTCAAGGAAGAGCATTATCTCCATGGATGGGGTTATTTTAAAATCCTCCAAATAAATGAGGATCAACAAGCCCAGATAATGTGAAGGTGTAAGTGAATGAAATAGAGACAATAAAGAAAATATTTTAATATAAAATTAAGATGTTACTTTTAAATGGTTAGGAGCTTTGAAAATACATGTAAATAGCAGTTTGGTTTCTCATTGTAGATTTCTCTATAACCAGAGGAAATGTCCTCAGGATGCAGTGGAGTCATCCACAGATCAAGAGCATAAGAATGGCCAGAAAGCAGGGGTCAGCAAACTATGGCCCGTAGGCCAAATCCACTGCCTGTTTCTGTACAGCCCATGAGCTATGAATGGCTTTTATATTTTTTTCATGGTTGGGAAAAAAAAAAAGAAAAATAATATTTCATGACATATGAAAAGTATACAAAATTCCAATTTCAGTGTCTAGAAATCAGATTTCCTTGGCACACAGCCATGCCCATTTGTGTACATATTGTCCGTGGCTGCTTTTGTGCAACAACAACAGAATTGAGTACTTGCAAGAGGCCGTATGGCCCACAGAGTCGAAAATATTTACTATCTGGCCCTTGACAGAAAAAGTTTGCGGGCCAGTGCATCTGAGAAACAGATTGTGGGGAGGAAAGAGAGGGAAAGAGAAGAAGAAAGGACACTTGGAAATAAATAAACTGGTTACAGGCATATATGTTTTCCATTCCGGTGCCCTGTAGCTTCTCTGAAGCCACCGCAAGGCCACTGGCAATCACTCTTACTATAGAAGCACTAAGGTTTTGAGAAAAGATTATCCCGGAGCCTCAGATACAAAGACGAGGTAAGAAGGGATGCTAGAAATTGCAGGCATGTAAGTGAATGTGGAGAGGCAGAGAAATATACCGCAAAGTCAACCAGGAAGCCCCCTGAAGAGAAGACGACCCTAACTAGAATATTGTCATGAAGAGCATTGCCAGGCAGGTCCCTGGAGCTTGTCAGACAAGCGCTTTGCCTGGGTGCAGAGTGGAGGTGGGTGGCAGAGTTGAGGAGAGGGATGGGGAGAGGGGGTAAGGGGGTGATTCTAAAATAGTGCAGAAATATTTAACAAAAAGAAGTGTCCCTGAATGTATACATCCAAATAGATGTGGTTACCTGAAGCAATGCTTCTCAAACCTGTATTTGCAAACAATCCCCTGGGGGTCTTGTGAAAATGCAGATTGTGAATCAGCGGGTCTGGGGTGGAGCTCCAGCTCTCCAGTGATGCTGATGCTGCTGGTCCACAGACCCCATTTTGAGAAGCAAAGTTGTAGAGGCCACAGCCTTAGTTTGCCCTTATTCTCTAACATCATTTGAGCTCCTCTTAGAGAGTCAAGGTGAGAGCCAGGTTATTGGGCACGCTGGAAAGTTCTCTTTCATATGTTATGCAGGCCTCCTTATCCGTAATAGTAGTGTCGGGCTTGATGAATTTTACTTTGCTCTAAGAACATCAACACTGTTTCCTAAGAATAATTTTCTCTGGAAGAACAAAGATTTGCTGCCATGGAGAATCTTTCAACGGATATGCCACGGCCTCAGGATGTAATCATAAAAGTAGAGCTTTGTAAAAGTTTCATGCAGTGGTAATATCATTAAAAGAGTACATATTTTACATAAACAATAATTATTTGGATTTTTAAGTTTGCGAGCATTTGCAAAACCTAACCTTGCAGTCACGTTGCACATAGCATGTAGTCTTTTGGCATGCTCATAGAATTTTTCCTCTCATTTTGAATTTCAGCAGAGGACACTTATCTGAACCCGAAGTACTGAGAAATCTCACAAGAGTTTTCAAGAGCCACAGATTCAGTTGCAGGAGTAGGAGATTTAGCTTTACCAGAAAGCAATAAACCCATCTAATTTCCTAAATCTTCAGCCACAGAAAACAGGGAAAGATGGTTTGCTCATTTTAGCAGAGTTTTCAACCACACAACCCTAACTCTTTTAAAGTTTAATCACTGGTTTACCCCTGCCAAAATAAACATGGCCTCCTGCATCCTGTATATGCCAAGGAACGGTTTCCAGGTTGCTACATTTCAAACTGCACCTAGAATCTCCTCATTCCTACATAACACGTTCCAAGCTAATGAAGGTATTACGGGTTGTATGGAAAATTAAAATGGATAATAGTCAAGGGTTCAGCAAGCCTAAATTTTAAGAAAATCCCTCACTCCTTTCCAGATATTTGATTCTTTTTCCATAGGAATAACTTCTATCATCCTAATATACTCTCTGGGTACATCATTCTCACCAAGAGTCATTTAAAATAACTGGATCACAATATCTTTCAAATCTTGGGGGAAAAACCTCTGTTTTCCTTCATATTAATTTTGTAAAGCAAATTGCATCTCAGCAGAGTCACTGGATTAAAGGAAAGGATTGAAGAATATCAATTAAAGTACACTTTAAAAGGACTGAATTTGTGTTCTGGTGGAATTAAATTTCATGATTCGTTCAAGAAAACATTAATAAAAGTCAAATGGAAAGACACTCCAGCATGATTTTCATCACAATGTAAAGGTCTTTCCGTCAAAATATAAATGAACTATGTGAACTATGAATTCATAAACACTGATTTTGCTAAATGTGCCACAGAAAAACTTTTCCGTCCAATGCAACAGAATCAGCCAGCTACCGCCGAGCCATTTACACACACTTTGCCTTCTGGACTATACATTTGGTACTTGGGTGTATTTATTTATTTAGCTCCTTAAAAAGCCTTCTTTATCATTTGCATTATTTGATAGAAATAAAAGATCACAACCTAGGAATTGCCAGGCAAACAGCCTATACCTGTTTTATACAAGTTTTGCTACAATAAAAGCACAGGGAAACTTCTAGACACACACCCAGTTCCCCGGCTCCTGCACTCCACTTACCTAGAAAGAGGATCGTGCCCAGAACTAGGGTGCCACCGACAAACACGCACCAGGGCAATTCGAGTGCCGTCTGGTTGGCCTTTCTTTCCAGTCCTCCACGCTGCCTCCCTGTTTCTGCCTTTCCATCAGAAGGCCGTAGAGACACACGAGAGGAAAGTCACTTTTTCCGTGGTTTGTGGCTGGTCTCAAGAGCGAGGTGTGGACTCAGGCTCTCTTGCTCTTCTACTAATGGACAGCTAAAAAACTCCCGTCAAGGAAATCTCCCCTCGCCACCTTCTCAAATATTCTTCACAAATGAAATTATAAAACCAGAAAATATTGGTTGCCTTGGCTTTCCCCTGACTTAGACAAAAAAACAACGTTGCTTTATCTTGGTGCTCTCCCTCAGTCAAAGTCTTCTCTCAACCGATTGTTTGCAGGCTTTTCTCTCCAAGCGTTCCCGAGTATACATGTTTTACTATGTTGCTGAACAGATGTTTTAGCCTATTTAAATGTATAGTCACTTGGGGGGAAGAAACAATTGTTTTTATCAAAACTGGATTCTCCAAGTGAAATCCCCCAAATCATGATAAGTTAGGTGGCAGGGGATTCACCAGACCCACTTCAAGTTCTCAATTAATCATGTAATTCTGTTGCAAGAATCATTCTGCTTGCCTGAATTTGTCTTCAATCAAAGATATTCTTTCAGTGGTGGGTTGAGTCCCTTTTTAAAGCCTTCTAAGAGTTCCTAGGATATCCTGGAGCATTTTATTTTAGGAACTTTGTGTATGATAGCATGTGCCCGAAAATCAGTCATAGTCCAGTGCAGTGCAAAGGTAGCATTAAGACAACCTACAGAGGCTGGATGGTTTGACTGGAACTTTTTCTTAAAGGAAGGAGAAAAAGCATTCTCTTTGTGGCACTAAGAATTGTACAAAAAAAAAAAAAAAAAAAAACCCCACAAAAAAACACAAGTCGTGAATAAGTTTATTACACTACAAAAGATATGATGAAAAATTTTCTCCTTGCATGTTTTTGATGAAAAGTGCACCATGTGTTTTGTCTGCCACTCCTACTGAGGCAGCCATTCATTAGGATGTTTTGTGTTTACATAAAGTGTCCACTTCAGCAGATTCCCCAGGATGAATTCAAAGGCAATTGGTTTCAGGCCGGGCGTGGTGGCCCACGGCTGTAATCTCAGCACTTTGGGAGGCTGAGGCAGGGGGATTGCTTCAGGCCAATAGTTCGAGACCAGCCTGGCCAAGAAGGTGAAACCTTGTTTGTACTAAAAACACAAAAATTCGCCGGGCATGTTGGTGAGCACCTGTAGTCCCAGCTACTCAGGAGGCAGAGGTGGGAGAATCGCTAGAGCCTGGGAGGTGGAGGTTGCAGTGAGCCAGATCTCGTCACTGCACTCCAGCCTGGGTGACAGAGACCCTGTCTCAAAAATAAACAAACAAAAAACAAAGGCACTTGACTTCACTGGAAAGACTGATGAACGACTGGGTCTTTGATTTTTTTATTATGATAATGATTTAAACAATAACAATGTGCTTTCTTCATGGGGAAGGTCAACTGATATTCCAATGCTACCATTGAAATGATACAGATTTTATTATCCAAAGATATAGATATCATTAATTCACAATACAATTACTACCTACCTGCTTTTGTTTTGCTGGAGGTCATAGGGCAGTGGGAGTAGGGGTAGAGAATTCAACTATACCTAGAAACCGGTAGAGCAATTATCTCAATGCAAAACTTGTGCACATGGCTTTAAAGGTGACACAGGAGCTCAGCAGGTGCTGATGAGCTCAGTATAACATGGCCACACATTCATGGTCCTGTCTGGCTTGTCTTGGTCAGGGCTTAAGCCCTTAGCATGGAATTCTCTCAAGTTTTGGGGCTTATTCCATAACATACCTTACTTTCTGCTCATTTCATGTTGCGCCAAAGTCAGGGGATCATGTCTTTGTCCAAGTTATGACATCATGGTGTGTTGAAGTTATCCTGTGCTCATTGGTTGTTGATGTTACTTTGTTGCTGTTATTCCATAACACATCCTAGCAGGCCTTTGGCCCCTAGTATCAGATTCTCCCAAGAGTTTTTGGACTTGACTCTAGCATGCATCTTAGACCATGAACTCCACAAGGTCAGGAACCATGTTCAATGTTGCAGCTCTAGCATCGACATTTCCTGGCCCTTCACAGTGAAAGGGAGAAATAAGAGCAATACAAATCATCCAAGTTAGCCCTAGCCACTAACTCTTAAAAACCAGCTTCAGCTGGGCACGGTGGCTCACGCCTGTAATCCCAGTACTTCGGGAGGCCAAGATGGGTGGATCACGCGGCCAGGAGTTCGAGACCAGCCTGGCCAACATGGTGAAACTCCGTCTCTACTAAAAATACAAAAAATAGCTGGGCGTGGTGGCAGGTGCCTGTAATCCCAGCTACTCAGGAGGCTGAGGCAGGAAAATTGCTTGAACCCAGGAGGCGGGTTGTAGTGAGCTGAGATCATGCCACTGAACTCCCATCTAGGTGGCAGAGCAAGGCTGTCTCGAAAAAAACAAAAACAACAACAACAAACAAAACAAAACAAAACAAAACAAAAAACCAGCTTCAGGGCCAGAAGTGGTGGCTCACACCTGTAATCCCAACACTTTGGGAGGCTGAGGTGGGCAGATCACTCTAAGTCAGGAGTTCGAGATCAGCCTGGCCATTGTGGCGAAACCCCATCTCTACTAAAAATACAAAAAAATGGCCAGGTGTGGTGGCACGTGACTGTAATTCCAGCTACTCAGGAGGCTGAGGCACAAAAATCGCTTGGACCCGGGAAGTGGAGGTTGCAGTGAGCTGAGATTGCGCCACTGCACTCCAGCCTGGGGGACAGAATGAAACTGTGTCTCAAAAAAACCAAAAGGCCAAGGTGGGTGGAGCACTTGAGGTCAGGAGTTCGAGATCAGCCTGGCCAACATGGTGAAACCCCGACTCTACTAAAAGTTTAAAAATTAGCCAGGCGAGGTCGCAGATGCCTGTAATCCCAGCTACTTGGGAGGCTGAGGCAGGAGAATAGCTGGAACCCAGTAGGCAGAGGTTGCAGTGAGCTGAGATCGCACTACTACACTCCAGCCTGGGCAACGGAGAGAGACTCCGTCTCAAAACAACAACAACAACAAACAACAAAACCAGCTTCAGCTTCAGGAACCTCACATGCTAAGCCCTAATTATTCCTTCTAAATGCTCAGCTGACAATGATACTTCATATAGGCATAGAACATTTGCTTTAACCTCAGGGTAAATCTACATACTTGATAGCAAAGGTATTTTAACTCTGTTTTCCAAATAAGGACCCTGAAATCAAGGAATGGCCTCAGGTGGCATGGGAAAATCACAAATGGATAGATGGGAGATGGGATCTTTACCATACATGGCATGTCTGCAGCTTGACAAAGCTTCCTGTGCACAGAGAGAGGACAGTCACCCAAGCACGACACCAGGACTCACTTCTTTCCTCTTTCCTTCCTCCTCCCAATCTCTTCACAACTTTCAGCGTCCCCACTCACACTGAATAGTGGCCGTGAGTTCCTAGCTGAAGTAGTCTTCACCTGCCTTGAACTTGCAATTCCCCCAGAGGTGAGAGCAATTTGGGGATTCCCCTGAAGTTAGACCTACCCATCACTTACCAACAGGAATTCATTCTTGAACGGTCAACTGCTGAGTGAAATGCCATTAAACCAAAAAAAACTTTCATTAATTGTAATAGGAAAATTACGATGTATTCTATCACAAACTAAGATATGCAAACACAGACAGAAAAATGTATTCATTGAACTTAATTGTACATTTTAAAATAACTGAGGCCGGGCGCGGTGGTTCAAGTCTGTAATCCCAGCACTTTGGGAGGCCGAGATGGGCGGATCAAGAGGTCAGGAGATCGAGACCATCCTGGCGAACATGGTGAAACCCCGTCTCTACTAAAAAAAAATATACAAAAAACTACCCGGGCGATGTGGCGGGCGCCTGTAGTCCCAGCTACTCGGGAGGCTGAGGCAGGAGAATGGCGTTAACCCGGGAGGCGGAGCTTGCAGTGAGCTGAGATTGGGCCACGGCACTCCAGCCTGGGCGACACAGCGAGACTCCGTCTCAAAAAAATTAAAATAAAATAAAATAAAATAAAATAAAATAAAATAACTCCCACCTAATCCTTGTATTTTTAGTAAAGATGGGGCTTTGCCATGTTCCCCAAGCTGGTCTCGAACTCCTGGGTTCAAGTGACCCACCCGCCTCGGCCTCCCAAAGTGCTGGGATTACAGGCGTGAAACATCATGCCCAGCCTGTAAATAAAGTTTTTATTGGAACAAGGTCACACCTATTTGTAGATTGTCCATAATTGCTTTCATGCTGCAAGAGCATAGTTAAGTAGTTTTGCAACGGAGACATTTTGGCCTTCAAAGCTTAGAATATTCACTCTCTGGCTCTTGACAGGAAAAGTTTACCAACCTCTGCACTAAAGAGTAGTAAAAGATGCTACCTCTAGCCGGGAGCGGTGGCTCATGCCTGTAATCCCAGCACTTTGGGAGGCCAAGGTAGGCAGATCATGAGGTCAGGAGATCACGACCATGGTGAAACCCCATCTCTACTAAAAATACAAACATTAGCCGGGTGTGGTGGTGCATGCCTGTAGTCCCAGCTACTTGGGAGGCTGAGGCAGGAGAATCACTTGAACTTGGGAGACGGAAGTTACAGTGAGCCGAGATCACGCCACTGCACCCCAGCCTGGTGACAGAGTAAGACTCTGTCTCAAAAACAAAAAACAACAACAAAAAAGCTACATCTCACGCCATCTACATGGCACACAAAAGAAAATGTTTATCCACACTTGACTTGTAACTCAAAATTGTTCCATTCGAGATTCTTTGAACGGAAATTGCTGTGTCAGGGAAACTGGTGAATGTGTCTTTGCCTGAAACTGTAATATTGAAACTGTGATTTCAGTATTATGATTTAGCATACAATTTAGTGTGATTCGGAGTGAGAAGTCATTACTCTGGGAAATAAAAGGGGAGGGGCGTTATTCTAAAAATTTTTACAACTATTCTAGAGCTGTGAAAATTACTTAATTGAAAAGTAATTATGCAAGGTAAGTCTGTTAGTAGTCTGCTGTACACTCACCTATTTCAATTAAGAACATTCAGGACTATCTTGGACATTCACTGGATTAATCGATGAATCAACAGAAGTTTTTTGAGCATTTCTCAGGTGCCTAGCCCTGTGTAAACCCTTGTGAAGCAAGACCAAGAACTCATGCCGGAGGTTCAGGACTGGTCAACAGGGATGAAAATACTGTATAGGAAACCCGACTTGGCCACATAACCCTAAAGCATGCAGGCCTGACCATAAGGGCAGTCAGTGCCCAGAGAAGCAGAAATCCCTGAGCGGTAGATTCGTTGGGAAGACTTCCAGAATGTTTGCGAGAATGGGCAACCTGCAGGACAAGAGGAAGGCTTCCAGATGGGCCGAGCCCCACCCCAAGAGGGGACTTGCACTGGACATTTACCACTCTCCCTGCAGGACTCACAGGTACAATGATTTATCCCGAGGTAACGGAATCCAGTAACAACGGCCCAAGCTGCTAACGGGCCGGGATGACAGCTGAAGCCGTCTTTATGCTAGACATGAGTGCATCTGGTCATTATTTGGATGTGCAGGGTCCTCTGTTTCAAGCAGCAAAATCCCATGTGGGCCATAATTTTAGTGAGAAAGAAGGAAATGATTCAAATTCTGAAAAATGTTTTCATCCATCCATTGGAAGGAGGAGGGAGAAGGGAGGAGAGGGAGAGAAGAGCTATGAAAATAAATAGTGAAAGCTCAGATCTGGGGATTGTGGTGGGCTCTGTTACTTACTGGCAGGTCCTTCAGACTAGAGGAGTTCAAATCCCAGGCCTTTCACTAATGAGATACATTACTTACATTGTATCTGATCTTTTTAAACATCTTCCTTAGGTAGGTGTCCTTATCTCCTTTTACAGATAAGGAAACTGAAGTTTGAAGCTATTAAGTGATTTGCCGAAGGTCACAGGGCCAGTATTTGTCTTAAGGCCAGAATGGTTTCAAATTCCAACCTCTTGTCTCTCTGCTGTGGTTCTTGATAAGTTTGCTTATCGGGTAATTAGTGAAGGTGGGTGTAGCATCTCAAAGTGACACTTGAGCAGAGGCAGAGTGATAAACTATGCTTCCTTTAATTCTCTTGTTTAAAAGAGTAATTATCAGGTTTTATTTCCTTAACAGGAACAGCAGCCATCATTTAATATGGGAGTGGGGGGACATTTTTCAGTTGAGGAACAAAAATAGCAATACATGAACTATCTCCTGATGTGTTGCTGCTAGTAATTGAACATGAGGCAGGATATATACATCTGAGAGGCTATCTATCCATGTGTAATACTTGTTCATTTCTGAGCCTTAAGGGGGATTTTATCCATTGATTTTTCTCACCTCCTTTCCACACAGCTACTATTTCCTCAGTGCCTGCTCACTTTATGTGTATTATCAGTCCTTAGAGCAGTCCTACAATATAGGAATCTTTTGCAGATAAGGACACTGGAGCCAGCTGAGGATAAGTTATATTCCAAAGGTCACATAATGGGTAAATGACAGAGCCCAGTTGGAACTCAAATCTATGTGGCTCCCGTGTTGAAATGTACTTGGACTTTGTTTTAATCTGGTATGGTTAAGATAACAAACGTGGAGACAGCCCTTGAAAAGGGTTTATTACAGTTTCGAAGATGAGAGGGCACGCTGATACAGACAGGAGACAGGGAAATACTGGGTACAAGAGAGCGGTTCCCTGGTAAAGGCCCCACCCTCAAGCATGAAGACCAGAGGCCCCAGTGAGGACAGGCATTTCAATGTTCACACCCAAAAAGGTGCCTTTTGGTCCACCATATCCCCTACCCTGGCCCCATATAAACCCTGAACCCTAAGCTCCAGAAGAAAGAACCCCAAGCAAAGAGAGGAGGAGGCAAGCAGACCAGCAGACCAGTGACGGCAGAACGACGCAGCAGAGAGAGAAGAGGAGGGACATCTGGATGCCAAGGGGAGTTCGGCCAGGGGCAGTCAGAGAAGAGGGGAAGACCACCTTCCCACTCCATCCTCCCTTCTGGCTCCCCATCCATCTCACTGAGAGCCACCTCCATCACTCAGTAAAATCCTGCACTCAACCTTCAAGCCCACGTGTGATCTGATTCTTTTGGGACACTGGGCAAGAGCCTGGGATACAGAAGGCTGTCACACTCGCCCCCTGCGCTTGTGATAAGGCAGAGGGTCCACTGAGCTGATTAACACACAAGCCATCTGCAGATGGCAAAGCTAAAGGAGCACACTAACACATGCCCACTTGGGCTTCGGGAGTCACAAACACCCACCCACAGATGCTGTCGTGAGGCCAGAGCCCAAAAGCGCTCACCCTGGTTCCTGCACCTGCCCATCTGTATGCTCCCCCTCCCATAAGGGGTCTGAAATGCGGGGGCAACCAAACAGGCAAGTCACACTCCTGTCTCATATCCTGCAAGGGGAATCAGGGAACTCTCCCATTCCAACGCCTTGCCACACAGGGCCATATGTGGGAGCATCAGGGAGCAGAAGGAGCAAAAGGAAACCATAGGCACTTTATTGTGGTTTTCAAGGAAAGGAATGGGCAAGGCAAGGTAAGGAGCTGAGCAGGTTTAGGATTGGGTGGATAGCATGAATAATTTCAGCAGGCTGTGGTCTCTAGAGGTGGTCTCCAGTGCTCTAGTAACTAGCCCTGGGATGATTTGGGGTGGAGAGGTAGGGGCATAGGGTCCTCCACTACAGAAGTCTGGTAAAAGGCAGTGGGGGGTATATGAACATGGATTGGTTGATTTGCATATCAAAGGCATGCTCACAGGCAAGTTAGTTACTATCTCTAGGAATTAGCTAACCCTGGGAGGGACAGACCTTCCCTGGGTCTGCAAGGTGCCAAGATGTCAACACATCATAAAATATAGAAAATAAAAAAACACGATTGATACAGCTCCCAAACCCATAATATTAATACCTTTTCCAAAGCACTCCACTGCATAACGATTTTAAAATGTAATAACTATTCATCCAACTAGTGTTTACTTGCTGTGTCCTTAAACTGGTCACACTCACCCTACTCATTGGTTAGACTATTAACCTATAGAAGTTTGTATGCCCTTGATTAATAACACCCTGTTGTTCAAGGATGGCTTACCTAGATGTATATGAGGACAAGGGGATTAGAGAAGCGGGTCTCAAATTTGAGTGGGCACCAGAATCTCCTGGAGGGCTGGTTAAAACACAGACTGTGGCCAGGCATGGTGGCTCGCACCTGTAATCCTAGCACTTTGGGAAGCCAAGGCAGGTAGATGGCTTGAGACCAAGAGTTTGAGACTAGCCTGGGCAACATGATGAAGCCCCGTCTACAAAAAATACAAAAACTAGCTGGGTGTGGTGGTGAGCTCCTGTAGTCCCAGCTACTCAGGAGGCTGAGGTGGGAGGATTGCCTGAGCCTGGGAGGTCGAGGTTGCAGTGAGCCTTGATTGTGCCACTGCACTCCAGCCTGGGTGACAGAGTGAGACCCTGTCTCCAAATTAAATTAAACTAAATTAAATTAAAAAACAGATTGCTAGGCTCCATCCCTAGAGTTTCTGATTCTGTAGGTCTGAGATGGGCTGAAATGTAAATTTCTTTTTCTTTTCTTTTTTTTTTTTTTTATGAGATGGAGTCTCGCTCTGTCACCCAGGCTGGAATGCAGTGCCACAATCATGGCTCACTGCAACCTCCGCCTCCTGGGTTCAAGCGATTCTCCTGCCTCAGCCTCCTGAGTAGCTGTGATTACAGGTGCCCACCATCATGCCCGGGTAATTTTTGTATTTTTAGTAGAGACGGGGTTTCACCATGTTGGCCAGGTTGGTCTTGAACTCCTGACCTAAGGTGATCCACCTGCCTTAGCCTCCCAAAGTGCTGGGATTACAGGGGTGAGCCACTGCACCTGGACTGAAATTTGAATTTCTAACCAGCTCTTGGGTGATGCTGATGCTGCTAGTCTGGGGACCACATTTTGAGAACCACTAGTATAGGGCAACGATTAAATCTCTCTGCAATATGGTAAAGTGGACTGAAGAACCAACAGAACTAAACATTAAACTTATGTAGTGAAAACGGTGATGCCATTCAAAATATTTAACAACCACCATGGCATGGCACTGACTAGGGGACTGGGACCCACTTCAGTGGCACCTACTGTGCCAGGTACTATCTTAGTTGCTGGATCTGGAGGGTTCTAGGAGACGGGGTGGATTGGATGAGGCTGCAGGGGGCCCAGACGAGCAGCCATCCATAGCTAGTAAGGAGATACTTCACTATTTCACAACAGCAGCAGCCACACTGGTATGAACCAACTGAATTGCAGTCCTGAGTCAAATTTCAAATGGACTTTCGATGTTCTTAAAATCCTTCAGCGGCTGCTGCCAGTTTTTAGGAAAATGTAACAATGCTTCACACTGAGTTCCTGCATGATTGAGGTCACGCAATCCTCCAGGCTCACCTGTGCATGGCTTCTCAGTTTACACCCTACACACCAGTCATTCTAAACCTCTTCAAGTCCTCAAATGCACTAAAGTTTACCCAGCCTTTTGCGCTTTGGAAACATTTCTCCTTTTGCCTGGAAAACCATTTCTTTAGGAAACTCAGGTTCATCTTTTAAGACTCAGCTCAGATTTTACCTCCTGGAGAAAATCTTCCCAGACCCCTCTTCTTAGTAAGGCCACAGGGTCACAGGATGTCTGGTTGTATTACAAGTCTCTGGAGAAGGCTGCCCCATTAGTCTACGTGTAAGGTGAGATCAGACATTTACTATATCTTATCAATTTTAAGAGGGACTTTTTTCAAGCTTTAACATTTCTAGAAGTAGAATGTACCTCATAAGTGGTGATGTGGCATAATTTGATGGTATTTTTCTTTCTCAATGGTATTATTATGGTGGTATTATGGTACATCTTACAATCAATCGAATCTTAGATTCAGTGAAATGTTTTTTTCTTCCCTGTATCCACATTTTCTTATGCAACACTTTCAGCCCCACTGTGACCTTCTAGTGTGTTCAATGTATGGTTGGCAGCTGGAAGCCCACGAACTACATTTTCCAGGCTCCCTTGCCAGCTCAGTTCCTGTTAGACTCTGTCAAGGGAAGGCATTAATAGGAAATTCAAAAATGGGAGGAATGTAGAAGCCTGGTTTATTTTTTCTTTACTGATCCTGGGTTTATCCAGGGCTCCAGCAGGAAACTCCGGGATCCTACATAAAGACCACATATGTGACAGCCACAGGGGCACATGGCTGCAGATGACTGCAGACTCTGGTAGCATCAGTGGGATTGTGGCTCCTGGAGTCCCACTCAGCAGCAGCAGCAGCAGCAGCAGCCTCCGAGGCGTGATGTGGACTTTAGGCCACATTCCTTTTCCCTGTTTGATTCTCTAGCCTTAAGGGCAAGTAGCAACCTTTTGCAGTCACTGAACTCTGGGTAACATCCTCTCCTTTGTTCCTTCTGCCCTTCTACTACCTTTGAAACCAATTCCCTGAATTAAATACACTTTTGTTTGAAATACCTAGAGCGGTTTCTGCTTTTCTCACATAATACTAACAGAGCTCCCTTCTCTTTTTCTTGTAACTCCTAACTGCACCATTCACGTTCATATACGTTGATTCACGTTTATACGTTTCCACACTGCCAGGCAGGATAGTGCAGTGTGACAATGGTTAAATACCTGGAATTTGGGAACAAACTCCTTGGATTGGATTCCTAGCATTGCTACTTACTGCCATGTGACCTTGAAAAAGTCGCCTAATCTCTCAGGGTCTCAATTTTATCATCTGGCAATGAGAGATAATAATAAACTATGATAATAATAGTTATGAAGTGCTTAAAATGGTTTCTGAAGAAATGGCAGGCATTATTATTGTTCTGTTTCTTAATATTTCATGTATTTTGTCACCCACAGATATGCCTATAGATGTCTCCTATTGCTTGTGTTTTAAAATTCCTATTCAGGGCTGTCTATGCCTATGGGAGGTATTCAGTCCAGACTTATTGAGGGAGGAAAAGAGGAAGGGATGAAGAAATAATGGAAAGAAGAGGAAATGAAAGGAGAGGGGAGGGGAGAAGAGAGAGGTTGGGGGGAGAAGAGGAGAGAAGAGGTAGGGAGGGGAAGTATTTTTTACCACAATTTAAGAAAACATCATTTTTGGGAGGCCAAGGTGGGTGGATCATTTGAGGTCAGGAGTCCAAGACCAGCCTGGCCAACATGGTGAAACCCCATCTCTACCAAAAACACAAAAATTAGCTGGGCAGTAGTGGCGTACACCTGTAATTCCAGCTACTCGGGAGGCTGAAGCAGGAGAATTGCTTGAGCCTAGAAGGCAGAGATTGGGATGAGCTGAGATCACGTCACTGCACTCTGGCCTGGGTGACAAAGTGAGACCGTGTCTCAAAAGAAAAGAACACAAAAGAAAAGAAAAGAGAAAAGAAAAGAAAACATCATCTCTTCTTTGGTCTCTTGCTCTTCACTGCAGACCCTGGTCAACCTCTAGCCGTAGTTGGTTGTGTTTCTATTGGTAGTAAGGACAGCAGGTGTCCAGTCTTTCAGCCACTTGGTGGTTGGGACCACAATTTGAACAGCTTTATACCTCTGGGACCTGACCGAGAAAGCATTTAACATCGCAGAATGAGTGCAACTGAAATCACAATGAGATTACCAAAGTTGGCCTGAAAAGGCTAGGTTCAGTATGTGATTTGTATAGCCAGAATGAAGAGAAAGGAAAAGAGAGGAGCAATAACAGACTCTGAAGTTACTAATCATGGTCAAGGATGAGAGGGAAATCCTTTCTTTCAAGATAGTGGTTACCAGGTGTGGTTCACATCTCCTCTGATGGGCTGCCATAAAAACTTACTATCGAATTCCTTGATGTCAAGTATTCTCTGGGTTCACCAAGCCTGGCTTTATTCAAATCAAGACATATCTCACTTCTCTAGAACTTTCTGCCAAATAGAATACTCAGTGGAAAATTAAAAAAAAGATGGATGGACATAAAATAGGGCATCGTCTACAAATGGGGGACGGGAACTAAGATACGATTCTCAAATTTTGACTAATTATTTTCAGTTTTGTAATGCATTTGAAAGACCTCAACTCTAAAAGAGCTTGTTTGACATAATAAATTTGCCATTATTCTTCTGAACATAGCTTAATGAGTACTCATTGTCCCTATTTCTAAAAAACTATAATATAATTCCCCATGCTCACCACTACATGGGTCTGAGCGAAGAGTACCCATGAACAAAGATGGAGGGGCAGCCACATACCATTTAAAGCTGTAAATCAGGCTACAAACTGTTTAATCAAATACATTCTCTCCTCCTACCTTGGAAGTAAACTTCATACCCACCTGGAAGGCCAGATTCCAATTCAGAGTTCTCAGACTCCTGGGAGTCTCAGATAGAAACACGTTGGAGAGCGGGCCCCAGTCCTTGGCCCACTCCCTTTCTCTTTTCACATCCCCCATCCCAGCAGCACCTTGACAACCCATAGGAGCCCAGGCACAGTCTTCCCTCAGGACGATGGGATGACAAGCTGAGAAAGAGACCCCCATGGGCCCTGGATGTGAGCTCTGAGCAAGTTTAAACTGAAAATTTCTAGTCTCAGAGATAAAAACTGTGTAAGGGGACACAGGCACATCCCCTTGGCAATGCAGATCCTTCACTCCATGGCGAAGGGCATAGCCCCAGGAGAGCCAGAGTGGAGCCCTCTTGAAGCCAGGACCCAGGGCAGGGTCCCTCTTGCCCAGAGCTAGGGCAAAACTGTAGCTCCTTATCCCATAGCTTACGATATTAAATCCTTTCCCACTGAAAATACTAGATTTAAATTATAAGAATTTATTTTTAAGCAGAGAAATATAGATCTTAGTTGGAAGGAGAGTGAGGATGAGCTACCCACTGCAAATTAGGGCCTTTACAGTTAAAGCAAAAAGGAAAAGACCTCAGCTATGGATTCTTAAATAATTTATGCATGTTCATTTAAGGAGACAATGTTTTTCAACATGTCAAATTCTAGGAACGTTTTATTGTATTATTATTATATAAAACACAGATGATATATGAATTTCAAAAATGTAATACATTATGCAAACTGAAAAGATCATTTGTCTTCCAAAGGAGGTGATAAATACTACATTACACAGTAGACTGCCTCACTGATATTAGCCATGAATTCCATTTGGAGTTTACTGCTTGTCTCAAAGGCTTAGCATTATTTAACAGCAATAACTTCCAATCATAACCACTCAGATGATCGATTCTGTTTAGTCACTGAGGTTCCTGTAATGGTGAAAAGACTGTATTATTTTGTCTGAAGCTAGAACACCAAGTTTCACGGTATGGTATAATTAAGAACAACTGTTTACTTTTCTTAAATCCAACACCCCTCACCCCACCTCAAAAGCTAGACATTAAAGTACTAAATATAATGATCTTGGTAAACCAAATTGCTATGTTCCTGGCAGTCCTTCCCTGCTGTTTCCCCTAAACATTTCTATCTAAAAGGATGATGAATTAAAAAAGGAAAAAAGAAACCTGGGAAATATACAGCTATCCCTCGACTGTATCTTCCACCTAACCATCAGAGTTTCCGTTTGAGTGCTTAAAAGCACTCACTCTCTCCTTCCTCTGTCCCTTTTTGGCCATTTTATTTTGAGACAGGGTCTCACTCTGTTGCCCAGGCTGGACTGCAGTGGCACAATCATGGCTCATTGCCGCCTTGACGTTCCAGACTCAAGCAATCCTCTTGCTTCAGCCTCCTGAGTAGCTGAAACTACAGGTATGTGCCACTACACTCAGGTCATTTTTTAAATTTTTTTTAGAGATGGGGGTCTCACTATGCTACCCAGGCTGGTCTCAAGTGATCCTCCTCCCTCTGCCTCCGAAAGTGCTGGGATTACAGGCATGAGCTGCCACACCCAGCCCTTTTTGGGACATTTTACATGGTTACTTGTATTGTTTCAAATGTCCATGGGGCACACCATGCAGCATCAGGAGACAGCAGCCCACTGTTTTATGCCTATGCGCTAGTCTCCTCAGACTGGGGGACATTCTTGAGGGCCTTTCATCATCTTGCGTCACTTGGTACCCATGCCAGGGCCTGAAATATAGGAAGTACCCATAATGTATTAAATAAATAAATGATCACCTTTTTGTCCTCAGGAACTACATAACATTGAGAGTTATTCTGGAATAAAGAATATCAAGAGTTGTAGGCCGGGCGTGGTGGCTCATGCCTGTAATCCCAGCACTTTGGGAGGCCGAGGAGGGCGGATCACCTGAGGTCAGGAGTTTGAGATCAGCCTGCCCAACATGGTGAAACCCGATCTCTACTAAAAATACAAAAAGTAGCCAGGCATGGTGGCACATGCCTGAAATCCCAGCTACCTCAGAGGCTGAGGCGGGAGAATCACTTGAACTCAAAAGGCGGAGGTGGCAGTGAGCTGACATCGCGCCACTGCACTCCAGCCTGGGCGACAGAGCCAGACTCCATCTCAAAAAAAAAATTTTTAGTAGAGATGGTCTCGCTACGTTGCCTGTGCTAGTCTTCAACTCTTGGGTTCAAGTGATCCTCCCGCCTCAGCCTCCCAAACTGCTGGNAAAAAAAAAAAAAAAGAAAAAAGAAAAAAAGAGTATCAGAGTCCATTCTCCATGGAAGTGAATTAACCCAGTGTGTTACCTTTATAAATTTTGAAATCTGAGAATCAGAAAGTCCAGATATAAGATCCTGGATAATTCCATCCAAATCCCACTGGGTAGGGAAAGACATACAAAGAACTCCCAGCATTTAGTGGCAAAGACAAGACTGACAAGGCATGCCCTTGTGAAAATATTTTTTAAAAATGCATTTTGTTTTAATAACATATTCTAATCATCAGGACACTAGCTTTGGCTATGCTTTGAAAAATGGTACAACACTGCACTTAATCCAAGGTTGTTTTGTTTTGTTTTGTTTTGTTTTTGAGACAGAGTATCACTGTGTCACCCAGTGGAATGCAGTGGTGCGATCTCGGCTCACCGTGGTTATTTTTTTAGAGGTGAAATGAAAATACATCAGATTCTGGAAATACTTAGAAAGGAATCATTTTGAATGGGGTTGCAATAAGTGATCAATGCAATATGGCAGCTACTGCCTTTTTTCTCTTCTACTTTCAGCTACCTTCTTTTAAAAGTCCCCCCAACCCCGAAAAGAATACCAGACAAATGACAGCCCTCATTATGAGAAGCAAAAGTTTAAAACACTAGAATATATATAGAAAATCAGGTTAGGGAAAGGTTTCTAAAACAAGACAGAAACACATATCATAAAGGAAACAGATTGACAAATTTGACTACATCAAAATAAAAAACTTCTGTGCATCCAAAAATACTACTGAAAATGAAAAAGACACACTACAGATTGAGAGTAGATACTTGTAACAAAAATACAAGCAACAATGGATTATTATCCTGAAGATTTAAAGTACAACTGATCAATAAGAAAATCAAAGCCCAATAGCCAAACGGACAAAAGGCAGGCATTTTTCCAAAGAGGAACACTGGCCAATTAACTTATAAAAATATGCCCAGCCTCATTAATATTCAGGTAAATGAAAATTTAAACTACAAGAAATGACCATTTCATATTCCAGACTGGCAAAGATTTATTTATTTATTTATTTATTTATTTATTTATTTATTGAGAGAGTCTCACTCTGTCACCCAGGCTGGAGTGTAGTGGTGCAATCTCCAATCTCGGCTCCCTGCAACCTTCACCTCCTGGGTTCAAGCGATTCTCATGCCTCAGCCTCCTGAGTAGTTGGGATTACAGGCGCCCACCACCACACCCAGTTAATTTTTGTATATTTTGTAGAGACGGAGTTTTGCCATGTTACCCAAGCTGGTTTTGAACTCCTGAGCTCAAGCAATCCTCCCGCCTTGGCCTCCCAAAGTGCTGGGATTACAGGAGTGATCTGTACTGCACCCGACAGAGACGCAAACATTTAAAAGTCTACAATGTCAAGTATTGGCAATGGAGCACTTTCAACCCTCATAACCCTAATCATAAGTGTAAATCGCTACACCGTTTTGAAAAGCTATTTAACAACATATAATAAATTTGAAGCCTGGAGACGTAGACGTGGGAAGATGAAAGCTACTGGAAGAACTGTGGTTTTTTTTTTTTTAAATGAGTGTACAAGGAGATACCATTCCCAAAGGAATTACAAATTTCAAATCCAGGAGCCAAGCACTGGGTGGTAATATAGGAAAAGGGCACAAGTGTAGGTCACCTCTGATAAATTTTGCCAAGTACCTTTTTAATTTCTAACAGTTGTTTTTTAGCCCTTCACACGCAGTGACTTCAGTGGCTGGCTGTATGTTTTAAAGGAGCTCTTTGACACATAACAAAACCCTATAGTAATGTGAATATTTTGCAACTTCTCCACTGTCTTTTTCCTAGTAACATTATTGTGGCATTCTGATTCTTCCATGAGGATATTGACATCAGTCTTCCAAATTTTGAAGGCCTGTGAATTCAGGCCTAGTTAAATGCATTTGTTCCATGAAAGAGACGGCTGATCATCTTTTTCATGTGGATTTCTTTCTCCATATATCTGTGCCAAGCTGAAACATAAATTAGTAACTACTATTACTGTTATGTTGAATCCCCTGTTAAGTCCTTGGTATGTTACTGGGTCTTCCAATAGCCAAACCACGAGATACGTCACCTTTTTGATGACATATTTCATATTATCTGTCTTTTTTTTTTTTTTTTTTTTAAGAGGGAGTCTCACTCTTGTTGCCCAGGCTGGAGTGTAGTGGCATGATCTGGCTCATTGCAACCTCTGCCTCCCAGGTTCAAGCGATTCTCCTGCCTCAGCTTCCCGAGTAGCTGGGATTACAGGCACCTGCCACCACGTTCGGCTGATTTTTGTACTTTTAGTAGAGACGGGGTTTCACCCTGTTGGCCAGGCTGGTCTCGAGCTCTGACCTCAGGTGATCCACCTGCCTCGGCTTCCCAAGGTGCTGGGATTAGAGGCGTGAGCCACCGCGCCCGGCCTCATCTTTTTGATCGTTTATATTTTCATTTTCTTTTTACTGGGTCCTATGTGCCTGCCCAACCCTGGGGATGCAAAGCTCAACAGGGCATGGGCCCTACCCTTCAAGAGCTTACAGAGCTACTTAAAGTAAATATCTAACCTTAACCATTTTTAACATACAAATGGAAGATCACCCTATCCTCCCTTAAATGAGTCCTTCCAGGATACATCAAGGACATCTAACATCTAACATCTTTACTGCCCTCATTTAATTATATACCCAGTGAACTTGGGGACATGGAGAAATTGGAGGGAAAAAAATGAGCATTTGGGGAAATTAAAGTAATAGGTCTTAAAATGAAACCAGTTTTGTATAACTGTTTTGGTAAATGTAAATACTGAAGTGGGTGTGGCCATTAGTATTTTTCCAGATTCTGCCATCTGTTTTTCTTTTTTTTGGAGACAAGTGGCCTGATCTCGGCTCACCACAACCTCCACCTCCCGGGTTCAAGCGATTCTCCTGCCTCAGCCTCCTGAGTAGCTGGGACTACAGGCGTGTGCCACCATGCCCGGCTAATTTTCTGTATTTTTTGTAGAGACGGGGATTCACTATGGTGGCCAGGCTGGTCTCGAACTCCTGACCTCGTGATCCACCCACCTCGGCCTCCCAAAGTGCTGGGATTACAGGCGTGAGCCACCACGCCCAGCCTCTGTAAAGGCAGCAATGGCACAACATAGTAGGCAGTTTGGCTGCACTGGTATAAATTCTGCGGTTTTACACTAACTTTTGAAACCTGATAATTGGCCGGACATGGTGGCCTGGGCAACGAGAGTGAAACTCCATCTCAAAACACACCACCCCCCTGCCCCCGCCACACACACACACACAGAAAACCAAAAAAACAATCAACAGAGGAAACAGACAACACTATTGACTTTTATGCCTGGAAATTTAGGATGATTTCTCAAGTGGGTCTTGATTCTACTACTAAAAGCAAGGAGTGGAGAGAAGGAACAATACTGTCTTGTAACTCTTGACTTTCATGTCAAAGGATGGAATACAATTTAGTCTGTGTTTCAGGTTCTCTAACTACCAAAAGAATATGTTCACCAGAGGGCACCTTCCCTCATTTTTCAGAACAATGTTCTTTCCAGGAAACCACAAACATTAGCATCTCATACAATGTAAGATGTCTGTGCACTTCAGAGTATTATTTTACATGTAAGATGCCCGTTAGTGCTTTTGGTTATTTCTCGCAAAGGTTTTAACATCTCTTTGCTAATAAAAGGTCATCTGTTGAATGCTTCACTTAAAGTGTGATACCAGGCTACAGGATTTAGTCTTCATCACGTTTGTCAGAGTAAAGCTAGACTGCTGCTATTTCTGAGAAAGGAACTTTTTTTTTTTTTTTTGAGATAGCATCTCACTCTGTCATCCAGGCTGGATTGCAGTGGCAGGATCTCAGCTCACTGCAATCTCTGCTTCCTGGGTTCAAGTGATTCTCATGCCTCATCTTCCCAAGTAGCTGGGTTTATAGGAGTCCTCCAACCCGCCTGGCTAATTTCTGCATTTTTAGTAGAGATGGGATTTCACCATTTGGCCAGGCTGGTCTTGAACTCCTGGCCTCTTCAATAAATTCAGGAGTCAAATGTGGTAGATTGAAATCTCTTTGCCAATTATTCACTCCCCTATCATCCATCTCCTTGCCTCATGATTGGCAAAGGGTACTGCCCTGTCTCTTGGCCCTGGGTTTGGGTATGCAGTATGCTATGGCCAATGGAATGACAGACATGGCACACACAGAGGCCTGACATGTGCTTGTGTCATTGTACCCATCCTCTTTTGCTCCGTGCCTTTTGCTCTGAGAACATGTCTCGGGTAGCCAATGATCCAAGGAGGATGAGAGACATGTGGAGCAAACCTGGACCTAACAGTTTGAAATAGGGCCCAGCCTAGACCAGCTGAACCCCAGCCAACCCACAGATGGCTGAGGAGAAAAATCAACACTTGTTGCTAGAAGCTGTTGACATTTCAAGTTTGCTTGCTATGCAGTATTATCGCAGTGACAGCTGACTGATACACAAACCTTCCTCCATCTGCTGTCTAATTATTTGGTAGACCATTTGTCCTAGTTTCCCGGTGATGCCCTAACAAAGTACCATAAACTGGGTGCCTTGAACAACAGAAATGGTTTCAGTTCTAAAGGCTAGGAAGTCCCAGATGAAGGCATCAGCAAGGTTGGTTTCTTGTGAGGGCTGTGAGGGAGAATCAGTTTCATCCCTCTCTCCTAGCTTCTGGTAGCCTCAGCTGTTCTTTGGCTTGTAGATGGTATTCTCCCTGTGTCTTCATATCATCTTTCCTCTGCACATGTCTCTGCGTCCAATTTCCTTTATCAGGTTACTACAAAAGTGACTGCTGTTTTGCCATTAATATAAGGACATCAGTCATTGGATAAGGTCTCAACCTCAGGACCCCATCTTACCATCTGCACAGACCCTATTTCTGAATAAGGTCACATTCATAGGTACTGGGGATTGGTACTTCAACATCTTTTTGAGGAACACAATTCAATCTATAACACCAGCCCAGATATCTTTCTAGCTTGGGGAGTTAGGGGAGGGAATAAGATTCAAAGGGCCTGATGGCTTTTTGGTTATGGAGAAACCTAAGAGTTTATTTTTTATATAGCTATAGCAGGGTTAAACAGTATTAGGCTTTGCAGTGTCTTCTAAATGTTCAGTGTTGTATGAAGTACTTGTAATAAATCACCTTCAGCCCTGCCCTCCCTTAAACTAAAACTTGTGCACTTCACCTTACTAAGTCTTAACTTCCCCTTCATGCTTCTATTTCCAGCAGCCCTCCTAGTGCCCTGTGGCTTTTATTTTTCTTTGCTACTAAAGAGGCTGCCCACGTGTTCTTTCCTCCACACATTGCCGTGGATATATCCCACACGTTGTCTATGACCCTTTACACAGAAGTTACAGCAAAAGTGATCTATAAGTGCTGCCGAACGCTGTTCTAGTATAGCATCAGGACAGAATCATATAACCTCTAATTCTTCCCCTTATTATTCTTTGTATTTTCAATAAACCTGCAAAAGACTCAAGCACAAAGTGAAGTTAGTTCCAGTTTTACTCTCCACAGAAATAAAGCACAATCCAGACTTCAGTAAGTTGCATGCTTAGGTGAATGAAGGATATAATCCCTTATCCTTGTGTTTAGAACCTTCTAGCTGTCAGGGTAGTGTCTGCAACATTAACAGAGTCCATACCCTTTCAGAATCCTTGATCATTTCTGCACTGCTTGTTGCTTCAAAGTCTCTCCTAATGGGTCTCTGTCCACCAGCACTGTTTTGTAATTTTCAAGTGCTGGGGTATCCATGCCTTTTGGGGAGTAGAGAGCTTAAAAGGAAGCCCCAGATTAATGGTTTATCAAATTGCCTTTCTTTAGTGATTATTTTTACTGATACATAATAGATGTACATATTATGGGGGTACATGTGATAATTTAGAAAGTCCACATGACTTGTAAAGATCAAATCACTGTCATTGGTATATCCATCACCTTATTTATCTTTTATTTATGCTAGAAACCTTAGAACTATTTTCTTCTATTTTGAAATATACAATAATTATAAACCAGCCACCCTACTGATCAAACACTAGGTTTCATTTCTTCTATCACACTGCACATTTGTACCCATTAATCAGCCTCTCTCCATCCCCTCCCCTCACCCTTCCTGGCCTCCAGTAACCACCAATCTACTCCCTACCTCCAAGAGATCTACCTTTTTAGCTCCCACTTTGATATTTCTGTTACTGTGTTTGGCATGTTTCATTTAACGTAACCTCCAGTTCCATCCACATTTCTGCAAATGACAGGATTTCCTTTTTATGGCTGAATAATACTCCACTGTGTACAAATACATTTAATCCACTCATCGATTGATGGACACTTAGGTTGATTCCCTATTTTGGCTATTTATAGTGCTGCAATAAACATGGCAGTGCAAATCTCTCTTAAATATACTGATTTCCTTACTTTTGGATATATACCATAGATACACCAGAGAGATATAGATATCTATATATATAATTTTTTGAGGAACCTCCATACTCTTTTCCATTGCAGCTGTTGTAATTTACATTCCAACCAACAGTGTAGGAGGGTTCCCCTTCTCCACATCCTCACCAGCACCCACTATTCCTTTTTTTATAAAAGCCATTTTAACTAGGGTGAGATGATATCTCATTGTGGTTTTGATTTGCATTTCTCTGACAATTAGTGCTACTGAGCATTTTTTCATATGCCTGTTGGCCATCTGTATGTCTTCTTTTGAGGATATGTCCTTTGCCCACTTTTGAATGGATTTTTTTCTGAGTTATTCACCCCTTGTCAGATCATTAGTTTGCAAATATGTTCTCCCATTCTGTGGGTTGTCTCTTTACTTTTCTGTTTCCTTTGCTGTGAGGCTTTTTAGTTTGATATAATCCCATTTCTCTATTTTTGCTTTGGTTGCCTGTGCTTTTGAGGTCTTACACAAAAATTCTTTGCCCAGACCAACATCCTGACAATTTCCCCAATGTTTTCTTCTAGATGTTCCATAGTTTCAGATCTTATACTTAAGTCTGTAACCCATTTTGATTTGATTTGGAGATAGGGGTCTACTTTCATTCTTCTGCATATGTTTATCCAGTTTTTCCAGCACCGTGTATTGAAGAGACTGTCCTTTCCCTACTGCATGTTCTTGGGACCTTGGTTGAAAATGAGTTCGCTGTGTGTGGATTTATATCTGGGTTCTCTATTCTGTTCCATTAGTTGATGTCTCTGCTTTTATGTCAGTATCATGCTGTTCTGGCTACTACAACTTTGTAGTATATTTTGAAGTCCAGTAGCATGATGCCTCCAGCTTTGTTCTTTTTGCTCAGGATTGCTTTGACTATTTGGGGTCCTTTGTGATTCCACATGAATTTTAGGATTGTTTTTCCTATTTCTGTTGAGAATGTCATTGGTATTTTCGTAGTGATTGGATTGAATCTGTACATTGCTTGGGGTGGTGTCAAATTGGCTTTTTAATCATATCCATGAGAACATTTCCAACCCTTGGAAATCAAACAGACACTCATTTTAGCAATTATTAATGCAACACTATTGCTTTCAAGGCCACTTAGAGCAGTACGTTGATATTTACAACATTTAAATTCAGCAATGGTTCATGCAACAGCTGTCTTCATTTTTCTGCAGTGACCCATCCAATTTTCCATTGACCATGACTCTAGCTCAGTACTACTCAAAGTGTCGTCCATATACTGGCAGCATCAACATCTACTAATTAGACTGTGAGAAATGCTGCCTCTTGGGCTCTACTCCCGAAGTACTGAATCAGACTGTACTTTAACAAGATCCTCAAGTAATTTTCACATGCACTCAAGTTTCAGAAGCACTGCCCTAGTTTTTCTAGTCCTACTTCTATTTTTTTTCTTTTTTTTTGAGATGGAGTCTCACTCTGTTGCCCAGGCTGGAGTGCAGTGGCGCAATCTCGGCTCACTGCAACCTCTGCTTCCTGTGTTCAAGCAATTCTCTTGCCTCAGCCTCCTGAATAGCTGGGACTACAGGTACCCGCCACCAGGCCCGGCTAATTTTTTGTACTTTTAGTAGAGATAGCATTTCACCATGTTGGTCAGGCTGGCCTCGAACTCCTGACCTCAAGTGATCTGCCTGCCTCAGCCTCCCAAAATGCTGGGATTACTGGCCTGAGCCACCACGCCCGGTCAAGTCCTACTTCTAGACAGCAGGACAACTACTGTTCCAAGACAACCTCTTGAAGTCCTTGGGCACTTTCCTTGTAAAACTAATTGGACACCTTTTTAATCAGATCCTTTCAAATTTGAAATATTACAACGTGGGGCTCTTTGCATTAAGTCAAGTCTTTGAACCCACTCATCCCTCCCTTCTGCCACACACTTCAAGGAAAGAAAAAAAAAGAAAACCCTTCAACCTCTACGGTGTCTTAGCAGCAGCTCCAGCTCAGGAAGTCTTTAAAGCAGGCTCTTTCCCTGGGGCCTTTTACTTCTAAGCCAGCAGGACTGGAGTGCAGCTGTACAGCCAGCTGCCATACCATTCTCTTGCTCCTATCTCCCTTTTTTATTTTCTACTGCAGACATCATGGGCAGACTCTGCTCCTCTGGCCTCCGTGGTCTCTGGTGGGAGCCCTTGCAGCTTTGGTTTCTCGTGTAGCAGACAGAAAGCCTCAAAGACATAATTTAACCACTAGGACTTCTGCTGCCTGAGGAGCTTGCCATCTTACTGCCTCCTGGGCTACACTGTAAAGCAGAAGAATGCTCCTTTGGGTGTTACCAGGGTCCCTTGAGCCTTACTGTTGTTAGGTTTTCAATTCTGTGTCCAGAAGTCTTGCTAGCATGCCCCTCAGGCAGATGGGAGACAAACTGCCAAAATAACCCCTCCCCCTATTTTAAAATAATGTTTAACAGTTTACTTGGAAATAACTCCAAGCTCAGAGTTGCAATAAGAACTTCAATAAATAGGATACAATACTTGTATTAAACTACATTCTAACTTGTCAACTGACAATGTCCTTTACAGCATTTTTTTCCTCCAATACAGTATCTAGGATAGGGTCAGATATTACATTTAGTTGCCATGTCTCTTTAGCCTCCTTTAATCTGGAATCTTTTCACAGCCTTTGTCTTTTTTGACATTAATACTTTGGTAACAGGCCTCTTTCTTAATAGAACATTCCTCCTTTGGGGATCTCAGGTTTCATGATTTGATTCAGGTAATGGATCCTAAACCAAATACTGCATAGGTGGTGATAGACCCTTCTCAGAGTATCACCTCTGGAGGCACAGGATGTCCACCTGCCCTTGTGGATGTTGGTTTTGATTACCTGGTCAAGGTGTTGTCCCATTTCTGTACTGTAAAGTTAATCTTGCAACATGCGGTAGGTGAAATAAATGCCCCTGCCCTGCCACCCCACCCCACCCCATGTAATCTCCAGAGCCTTATAAGAATGTTACTTTATATGGCAAAAGGATTTTGCAGAAGTGGTTAAGGATCTCGAAGCAGGAAGAGAATCCTGGATCATCTAGGTAGGACTTGTAATCACAAGTGGCCTTACAAGAGGGACACAGGAGTCAGAGATGAAAGGCAATGTGACAACAGGAGCAGAGAGACTTGAAGCTGTTCCATTGCTGGCTTTGAGACTGAAATTACAGAAAGAATACAGACTTTCCCAGGAGCCTCCAGAAGGAACCAACCCTGCCAATACCTTGATTTTAGCCCTCTAAGGCTCATTTTGAACTTCTGACTCTCCAGAACTGTAAGATAAATTCGTGTTATTTTAAGGAAATAAGTTTTTGGTGATTTGTTAAAGGGGCAACAGGGAACTGATACACAACTCATAAGCAATCTGTGGGAGATACTTTAAAGCCATGTAAATATTATCCTTGTTGAGATTTCCCTTAAGATGTAACACCAATGGATGATTATTGCCTGATTCAGTCTTCATTATGATTATTAAATACTAGTTTTTCAACTCCAGCACTCCCTCTCCCATAGCCACTTGCCACTGAAAAGTAAAAAAGAGGCCCTCTTTATGTCCCCTACTTTTTTTTTTTGGCGGGGGAACAGAGTCTCATTCTGTTGCCCAGGCTGGAGTGCAGTGGCACGATCTCGGCTCACTGCAACCTCCACCTCCCGGATTCAAGCAATTCTCCTGCCTCAGCCTCCTCAGTAGCTGGGATTACAGGCACCCACCACCATGCCCAGCTAATTTTTTGTATTTTAGTAGAGAGGGGTTTCACCGTGTTAGCCAGTATGGTCTCGATCTCCTGACCTCATGATCTGCCCGCCCTCGGCCTCCCAAAGTGCTGAGATTACAGGTGTGAGCTACCGTGCCTGGCCATGATTTCCAATTTTTAAAATGTCTGTAATTTATCAGTATGCCTAATTATTTTGATGCACAAACCCTTAGTAGATTCATCAAGTGAGAGCCAAGGGCCAGGCTCAAACTAAACACAAGCAACCAAAATGAGTCGTGTGGTCTTAAGACTCATTTTGAGTTTTAAGAGACTGGTGTCCGCACCTGAGCCAAAGACAGTCCTCTGTGGGCTGGCCCGGATCAAAGTGGAGGCCTGGTGCAGTAACTCCATCCAAATGGGTGGGGAATTAAGATATTCAAGACTCAGGTCAGTGGAGAGCAAACAAGGAGAAAAGAGAGAAGACTCAGTCATAGAAATGGCTGACAGTCAAAATGGCTACAGATCCCCCACTTTGTCCATTTTCCAGTCTGACCACTGTACATCTTCAAGTTTCTACTCCTCCTCAGCCCTTAGGAGAACCAGGAAGGAACTCAGTGTCAAGCCCTGGACTTTGAAGACCCCTTTCGCCAACACAGCACTTTCACCATTACCGGGACTGCACCGTTGCTAGTGTCAAGTAGACATTTTTGCTCCTTTGAGCAAAATGAATTTGCAGGGACTTCTCCCTTTATCATCACAGACTGCTTTTCTTCGTCAACAAGCCCAACTATGGGTAACTTCTTCCAGCCAATCTGTTTCCTCCGCATTCTACATGGAAAATGCAATTCTAAGAATTCCCTTTTACAGTGCGCTTCAATCTCCCAAGGTTGGAAATATTGACTAAGTGCCTACTACATGCACAAAGCATCAAAGGCAAAAGAGGGACCCAGTGGCTTTCAGAGCTTCCATTTTAGCTCTTGCCAACTGGACTTGGGCTGAAGTTCTTGCTGCCCCTGCCCTCACTAAAGTTAAAAATCTCCAGTTCTTAAGTGGCTGTCAGAACCCAAACCCAGGTGTCTGTATGCTTTCCAAGGCACACTATCTTCTTCAGACATTAAAAAATTAAACATACACTCCTCTGTTCCAAGATAGCCGAATAGGAACAGCTCCAGTCTGTAGCTTCCAGCGTGATCGATGCAGAAGATGGGTGATCTCTGCATTTCCAACTGAGGTACCTGGTTCATCTCACTGGGACTGGTTGGACAGTGAGCCGAAGCAGGACAGGGCGTTGCCTCACGCGGGAAGCACCAGAGGTCACGGGATTTCCCTTTCCTAGCCAAGGGAAGCCAGGACAGACTGTACCTGGAAAAACTGGACATTCCCACCCAAATACTGCACTTTTCCCAAGGTCTTAGCAACCAGCAGACAAGAAGATTCTCTCCCGTACCTGGCTCAGTGGGTCCCACACCCATAGAGCCTTGCTCACTGCTAGCACAGCAGTCTGAGATCGAACTGCGAGGCAACAGTCTGGCTGGGGGAGGGGCGTCTGCCATTGCTGAGGCTTGAGTAGGTAAACAAAGCAGCTGGGAACCTCAAACTGGGTGGAGTCCACTGCAGCTCAGCAAGGCCTACTACTGCCTCTATAGACTCCACCTCTGTGGGCAGGGCATAGCTGAACAATAGGCAGCAGACAGCTTCCTCTGACTTAAACAACCCTGTCTGACAGCTCTGAAGAGAACAGTGGTTCTCCCAGCACAGCGTTGAGCTCTGAGAACGGACAGACTGCCTCCTCAAGTGGGTCCCTGATCCCCGTGTAGCCTAACTGGGAGACACCTCCCAGGAGAGGCTGACAGATACCTCATATAGGTGGGTGCCCCTCTGGGACAAAGCTTCCAGAGGAAAGAACAGGCAGCAGTATTTGCTGTTCTGCAGCCTCCGCTGGTGATACCCAGGCAAACAGAGTCTGGACTGGATCTCCAGCAAACCCCAACAGACCTGCAGCTGAGGGACCTATTAGAAGGAAAACTAACAAACAGAAAGGAACAGCACTATCATCAACATGAAGGACATCTACACCAAAACCCCATCTGTAGGTCACCAACATCAAAGACCAAAGGTAGATAAAACCACAAAGATGGGGAGAAACTAGAGCAGAAAAACTGAAAATTCTAAAACTCAGAGCGCCTCTTCTCCTCCAAAGGATCACAGCTCCTCGCCAGCAATGGGACAAAGCTGGACACAGAATGACTTTTGATGAGGTGACAGAAGTAGGCTTCAGAAGGTCAGTAATAACAAACTTCTTCGAGCTAAAGGAGCTTGTTCAATCGCAAGGAAGCTAAAAACCATGAAAAAAGGTTAGAAGAATCGCTAACTAGAATAAACAGTGTAGAGAAGACCTTAAATGACCTGACGGAGCTGAAAACCATGGCACGAGAACTTGGTGACACATGCACAAGCTTCAACAGCCAATTTGATCAAGTGGAAGAAAGGGTATCAGTGATTGAAGATCAAATTAATGAAATAAAGCAAGAAGATAAGGCTAGAGAAAACAGAGTAAAAAGAAATGAACAAAGCCTCCAAGAAATACGGGACTATGTGAAAAGACGAAATGTACGTTTGATTGGTGTACCTGAAAGTGATGGGGAGAATGGAACCAAGTTGGAAAACACTCTGTAGGATATTATCCAGGAGAACTTCCCCAACCTAGCAAGGCAGGCCAACATTTAAATTCAGGAAATACAGAGAACACCACAAAGATACCCCTCATCAAGAGCAATGCCAAGACACATAATTGTCTGATTCACCAAGGTTGAAATGAAG
>NW_016817996.1:13148-17373 GCF_001698545.2 Rhinopithecus bieti | reverse complement strand
CTGGAAACCATCATTCTCAGCAAACTATCACAAAGACAGAAAACCCAACACTGCATGTTCTCACTCATAGGTAGAAACTGAAAATGAGAACATTCAGACACAGGGTGGGGAACATCACACACCGGGGCCTGTCATGGGGTGGGGGACTGGGGGAGGGATAGCATTAAGAGAAATAACTAATGTAAATAACGAGTTGATGGGTGTGGCAAACCAACATGGCACATGTATACCTATGTATCAAACATGCACGCTGTGCACATGTACCCCAGAACTTAAAGTATAATAATAAAAAGTAAACATACATGGTCAATAGATACGGGATGAGGACTATAAAATAGAAACACTGAAGGGGCCATGCAATGCATAGGACATGTTGGCTCCCTCTTAGCATTGGGAAGATGGACAGAGGGGGAATTTCAGGTGCCAAATTTAAACTGGAGAAAGACAGAACATCTAGAAAGTATAAGAGGACATGGAATGTAGTGTAGAGCTGTGTGCATGACCAAGTCCAAGGAATGCTTCTGTCCCTTAGCAATGAAGACAGGAGCAGTCTGAATCACTTAGCAAGAACCTAAGATACCATCATAATCACTTACCGAGATGTAAGACTATTTTAGAACAAAGTCAAGAAAAAAGTATTCTCTAACAGGTGGAACTAGGAATGATCTCTAATAAGTAACTCTATGGTCAAAGCCAAGGACTACAGAGACTGACCCCCTAGCAGTCTTTTTCAGGAAATGGAGTAGAGCAACCCCAACCCTCCCTTCTCTGGATATTGGAGGCCTTCCATTAAAATATACCTGGCCTGCTTCTTTCCTAGAAAGGCTGCCTAATTCACTTATTGTTACATTCCTGTGCAAAGTTGCACAGAGAAGGGCCTATTCCCTGGTGCTTCATCATAAAAAAATTGCTCACTGAAATAATCACCACATGGTTGGTTGGTGCATGGGAAAACTGTCTGCATTAATTAGTTGGCCTGAGCATCCCAGGACCCCCAGATACAGGAACTAACTCTACCTGTCCAGTCACATTTATCATCCAATTTCCCAGGGAAATCACATCCAAGCGGATTCAAATAGCTTTCCAAAAGCACTGGGCTATTTCTTGCCCATGTTCTATTTCTCATTTTTGAAATAATGAGTAAAGCAGAAATCAGCAGGATGACTACATGAGGTAATTGAGATTTTAAATGGTTCTGGCTGAGGATAACTGATCTGCCAGTGTTGATTTCAGGTTCTGACAGAAGGGTGAAGTGATCCCACCTACCCTTCCCCACCGCTCAAATACAATGAAAACAATGGAAGCAAAAACTGTAGGTCAGGAGTTCTTAACCTGGGGCCCATGGACAGAATTCCGTGACCCCATAAACTTGGATGGGAAAATGTTTCTATCTTTATCTTTACTAACTCCCACTGAAATTTAGCATTTCCTTTAAGCATGAACACGGGTGACAAACCATGTTAGTAGACATCAGTTCCTATAACTTTGTCAACAAATCAAATGTGTTCTCATCACATTTCAGTTGTACAGATTATATGCTTATTACTACTTCACAGTTATAGTATCTGACCCACCACTTGATCCAGCTATATAACAAAGCAGCACAAATATTCTATCGTAAGTTTTTGGAAATTATAACTTGTTTCTTGGAATCCTATTTTATGTATTTAAAATGTTTCTGAGAAGGGGTTCACAGGTTTCACCAGGCAGCTGCTGAAGGAGTCCAAGGTACAAAAAGAGTTAAGCACCTCTGATGGAAGCATCCACGTTAGAAATTAAGAAGGCTGGAACCCAGATTCATAGGACCCTCAGGCACATTTCAAACTTGGACTGCTGGCCTGCCTAGTGTTATTAACATCTCATTCACAAAGCTGTTTTAAGACAGAACAGGATAATGTAAATGAAAGTGGTTTATTAGCCAAAAGAAAAGCAATGTTAAAGATTTAGTACAAAGACACTCGGCAAGACGGTAATTAAAGGAGCTAGAGTACTTCTTCAAGGTCACATAACAGCTCTTATCTAGGAACTAGGTATTCAATAATGCAGCCCAACTGGCCTCTGGAAGAGCACCACTCAAGTTGCTGCTCCAAGGCTGGACGCAGTGGCTCACGCCTGTAATTCTAGCACTTTGGGAGGCTGAGGTAGGCGGATCACTTGAGGCCAGGAGTCAGAGACCAGCCTGGCCAACATAGTGAAACCCCGTCTCTACTAAAAATATAAAACTTAGTCAGGTGTGGTAGCGCACGCCTGTAGTCCCAGCTACTCGGGAGGCTGAGGCACGAGAATTTGCTTGAACCCTAGTGGAGGTTGCAGTGAGCCGAGGTGGCGCCACTGCCCTCCAGCCTGGGTGACAGAGTGAAACTCGGTCTCAAAAAAACGCTGCTCCAAGACGTGGTAAGGAGCTTGTGCCACAGGGAAAAATCAGCATACTGCTTCTTTCAACGAGTCTTGCTGTGAAAAACAGGTCAGCTGAAGTGCAGTGCTTAGAAAACAAAGAGCTGGTTGACAAACCACACTTTTGACTAGTCCTGCTCTAGAGTCTTGAACATAGGCCAATGATATGTAACACAAAACCCACACCCCCACAATTCCCCACCCTATCCCAGGAGTCATGGGACCAGAATGAAACTGATTAATCTACTGAGACAGATGGTAGAAATGCAAAGTCTTGCGTCAGCAATAGTTAATGCAAGCAAGGAAGTGACTATGCAGACTGTACAGGAAGTACTAGCACATTTTTATTTTGACACCAGCGCTGCTCCAGCCCATTAAAAACACTGTCAACCCAGCCTTCCTCTAGCCCCACTGGATCACCGTGAGTCAAGTCTCAAATATTCAATCAATCACACTTCTAAGAGAAAGCAGCATTTCATTTTTAAAATACATTATTGACATCTGCTGATGTGTTGAATGGAATTTTAAACAGTCATATTTGTCTTGTCTCTAATTTAAAAGCTGCTATAGGATACTACAGTACATTCCAGTTTAAGTTATAAAGGAGACTGTAATACTATATAACACCACAGCCATTAAAGTGAAACAATGCTAGATCTTAAAACATTTCTTTAAAAGTCAGCAAAACCAGAGGGATTTTCAGTTATCAAAGTTCAGTTTGCATGCTTTTGTTTTAAAACAGTAACAAAGATGTTCAAAACATACATCATCCTTTCTCCAATACAAAGAAGTGAGTTGGGTCAAAATTCACTATTGTCACCCAAAATGAAGAGATTTCCATGCCTTTCTTTCCCATTCCACATCCCTTATTCTCTCCTGAATGTATCTTCCATGGCCTGACACAACCTGATCCACCTCATTTCCACCTCTCAGGTCTTTGCAGGACTTGTGTCAACAGATTTATCAGTGGATCTGCTGCCCCAGCCTCAAGCTAGTCTTCAAGTACAAAGCCATGCCCAGTTATTAAAAACACGACATCCAGACAGCAGGTACATATACCTGGTTTCTTTTATGAAGTAGAAAAAATCCAATTCTATTGACCCCAAACAGTGTTCTACAGTAATAGTACCATCATTTTGTATCTTACACAGTACACAGAGCTTTGCAAAGCACTATAGTAGAGTTGGAGGGGATGGGGAGTTAAAATAATACTATTTTAACCTATGTGCACAAGAAAATTTAAGTTAAGTCTACCTAATTACACCATGACTAACTCCTTTCTTCTTCATCTTCTTCCATGCCAATCTAATACAAAGAAAAAGTAGGCGGCCAGGCATGGTGGCTCACACCTGTAATCCTAGCACCTTGGGAGTTCGACATGGGTGGATCGCCTGAGGTCAGGAGTTCAAGACCAGCTTGGCCAATATGGCAAAACCCCGTCTCTACTAAAAAATACAAAAATTAGCCAGGTATGGTGGCGGGCGCCTGTAATCCCAGCTACCCGGGAGCCTGAGGCAGGAGAATCGCTTGAACCTGGGAGGCAGAGGTTGCAGTGAACAGAGAATGTGCCACTACGCTCCAGCTTGGGCAACAGAGCAAGACTCTGTCTCAAAAAAAAAAAAAAAAAAAAAAAAAAAAAAAAAGGAAAAGAAGCATTTATTCATTTAAGAAAAAAAAAAATGTCAGGCCAAGTGTGGTTGCTGTATTCCCAGCATTTTGGGAGGCCAAGGTCGGAGACCAGGAGTTCAAGACTAGCCTGGCCAACATGGTGAAACCCCATCTCTACTAAAAATACAAAAATTAGCCAGGTGTGGTAGTATGTGCCTGTAAT
>NW_016817996.1:0-7271 GCF_001698545.2 Rhinopithecus bieti | reverse complement strand
CATTTGCCATTTGCTTGTTTAAATTAAAAATAATTATTAAAACAAAGGAAAACTTTACGGAATTCACAATCAATTGCCTGACTCATTTCGATGTCATGTACAGCATATGGAGGTCAGGAAGGCTATTTGCAGCACATGTGATTAGGGGCTATTGATCTTCAAGGTTTAGCTTTCTTCCAAACAGTGTAAAATACCCACCTGGACAGTGAGTCAAGGAATAAAAGCAGGTAATTCAAGGAAGAAAAGGCATCACTTGTAATTCGTTTGCTGGCCTACAAATTGAAAGATGGATGAAAAACTTCATGGCTTAGAGCACTGTGGGAATGAGAATGAAGGCCTTTAAATAAGGTCACTCTGCAGCCTGGGGACATCCCCACCACCTGGGATGTCTGAAGGAGGTACCGAGTGGACAACAGAAGGCTAAAGGAACACAAATATTCTCTCAGGTAACACTACCCATGCAAAGTCTCACAAATTTTAGGGAATTAGTATGAGAAGGAAAGGAAGGAAGGAGGAAAGGAGGGAGGGATGGAAAGCTGGGGTAGCAGGAAATGCAAGGAAGGGAGAGAAGGGGGAGGGAAGAGAGGGAAGGAGGAGGAGAGGGAAAAAAGGTCAGAGGAGTAAAGGAGAGGGAAGGAAGGAGGAAGAGAGAAGAACTAGCAGGTGGAAGCCTTTGCCTCAAATGTTATCAACTGATTTCTCAAATCTCCAAACATGCAAACACAGGCCTGACAAATATGCTGAGGGGAACCCTAAACGAAGGTGGACAGTTGGTAGGAGATGCTGAAGCTCTGTACAGGCCGTGGAGGGACACGGCCACCCAGCAGGCGGAGTACTCCCCCTCCTCACGTGGAGGATCCAGAGGGTTCTCATTGCCTCTTGCTGGCCATCCGGTCTCAGCAGGCAGTCTGCGCTGCCGGGCTCTGCCCCAGTCTGATGGGACCAGGCCTCACTGGAGGTCAGCAGCAGTCACAGAGCAACCTTGACAGCAAAAAAATAAAATAAAATAAAATAAAATAAAAAACCCTGCCATCCCAGGAACCTGGACTTGGCAACAGCAGATAAGGAAGCTGTTGTCTGCAGACTATAGCCCACAGCTGTGTCGTGGCACAAATTTCCAGTGATAATGCTCTCATTTCCTTTTTTCTCCATGTTTTATTTCTCTAGACTAACTTTACTAAGTGGAACAGAGAACACCAACATTAACTGTGCAGTCCCCAACATCATTCTAGTTCTCGATTTCTACTGCAAATTAGCATGAAGTGTAGAAACTAGTATTAACATCAGGTAATTTTAATATAAGAGTAGAATGAGTGTCTTTAGACATTTTACCTGCCACAGGTAGGGTGGTTATTTTAGACTAGGGCTTCTCAAACTTTTTAGGTGCACATAAATCCCTGGGAAGGCTGGTAGAACAGGTCACTGGGCCCCCACCTCCAGAATTCCTCTGACTGGGCAGCAGGTTGGGGTGGGACTTGAGAATGTCCATGTCTAACTAGTTCTTGAGCGATGCTGCAGGTCTGGTAACATCTTTGAGAACCAATGCTTTAGACCAGTAGTGCTTGATCATTAAAAGCACCTGGTAGGCTGTGGCAAGCCCCCCCAAAACTTTTGAGAACGGGAGTCTAGAATCTTAAATTTTATTTAAAGCTTCTTGGGGGATTCCAATGTGCACCGAAGCTTGAGAACCAGGGCTTTATATGCTCTACGGCTAAGCTAATTGTTTATTATTGGGATTTAAATTTTTTACCTGGCATAGGATTTACTTGGGTGCTTTGATCTGGCAACAGAATGTCATGGTCAAAGGATACAATTCCAAATATGAAGGGACACAGACGATCTCCTTTGAAAATTCCACAGGACAATACAGGTGCCCCAGCTGTTCTTCATAGAGCGACAGCGCTTCTGTCAGATTGACACAGTTCCCCTAAATCAAAGAGAGATAAGCAAATGGGATTCTTGAGTCCTTCCAAGGGCCCCACTCATCTGAAGGTCGTTAATAAAAGAGAACATTTCTAGCTTTAGATAAAAGTTCATCTTTAAAAACAAGATAAGGCTTCTGTATTTTCACAAATCACACTGCATTCTATTTATAGACCCATTAGAGCTCGTTATCCTTCTACCTCATTGACCAAGCCATTGCAAATTATTAGAATATGAAATGATAGAAAGCAGTGAAACCAATTTCTTATTAGTGACAGTCACTGAATTAAAACTATGCAATTTGCAAAGATTCATACAAATAACACATTCAAAGGAAATTTTCTCAATAACGGTCACCATTATGTTATAAACGAAGTATCAAAAAGATAGTGTCCTTGATTTCCACAATGGNAGTAACATGATACATTTCACTTTCCTGTCTATTTAAATGGAATGACATTTTTTCTTTTTAAGAGAAACAAATGGGAGATAAATAAAAATCTAATAGCAAAGAATTAAGCACCCATTAAGGATAAGAAAAAGGGATGGAACAAGGGGTGGGGCCACACCTGGCATTATCGAAGAAAAAAGGGCTCACTGCCCAATGTTCTAGAAGTCAGTATTACGACACTGGGATTTTAAGAAAAGCAAAACTTATCTTAGTTTCTTTTCAGAGACAGGGTCTTGCTGTGTTGCTCAGGCTGAAGTACAGTGCTGTGATCACAGCTCAGTGCAGCCTCAAACTTCTGGCCTCAAGCAATCCTCCTGCCTTAGCCTCCCCAAATGCTGGGATTACAGGCATGAGCCACCGAGCCTGGCCTAAGAAAAGCTTTTATTGTAAGTCAACTAACAAGGAGACAGGAGTCCAGCTTAAATATGTCTCCCTGTGTTGGGCTTAAAGGCAGTCCTTTTATTAGAAAAGGTTTAAGGGGCTGGGTGTGGTGGCTCACACCTGTAATCCTAATACTTTGGAGGCCAAGGCAGGCAGATCACTTCAGGTTAGGAGTTCGAGAGCAGTCTGGCCAACATGGTGAAATCCCATCCCTTCTAAAATACAAAATTAACCAGGTGTGGTGGTGCACACCTGCAATCCCAGCTACTCGGGAGGCTGAGGCAGGAGAGGTGCTTGAACCCGGGAGGCAAAGGTTGCAGTGAGCAGTGATCGAGCCACTGTACTCCAGCCCAGGCCACAGAGTGAGACTCCATCTCCGTCTCAAAAAAAAAAAAATTTAAGGGGTAGGTTCTGAGATTTGCAGGTGATTGATTTGTGGATGGAAAGGAAAGGGTAGATCTGGAAAATCCTCAAGCACGTATGGTTATCTCTTTCTGCCCACTAATGGGTCTTGTGTGCAAACTTGAGGGCGAGGAAGTGGTTAGTATGAAGCAAGTGGTGAAAACTTAGGCTGTGACATCAGCAACCTTATTCTGTGCAAATTCTAATGGGCCGTATTGGTTTTAACAGATTTTAGCTAGTGATTTTCTCTCTTAAGTGGAGGAAGTTTCAGTGTTTCAGCAAGTTGTTTCTTTTTTTACCTGCAATCCTGCAAACTCAGATTTTATTAGTCATTGGTTTATTTAACCCTTTGAGGCTTCACTAGGGGATTAAATCCAAATTCGATAGCTTCACTTCTAGAAAGTTCTTTTCCCCATGTTAGGTGTGGACAGGTGACATTTGCGTTTGTTTATTTTAGAGGTGGGGTCTTCACTATGTTGCCCAGGTTGTCCTCGAACTCCTGGGCTCAAGCGATCCTCCTGAGTAGTTAGGATTATAGGCACATGACACCTCAGTAACAGGTATAGAAGAATACATCCTTAGCAACTTCTATCAAGTTCAAAAGCACGTAAAATTACATAGTATAATGATTTAGGAAATCATACATGTAAGAACCATCTAGAAGATACAGAAACGGAAAAAAGTGAGACCAAGGATGGGTTGCTTCCAGAAGGCAAGCAGGAACGAGAGAGAAATATAACTTACAGGTTTTTTTTTTTTTAATGGGGCTGGAGGGAGACAAGAGAGGAAGGTCAAGTCCCAGGATCTGCCTCCTAGGTTCCATGAAAACACTTTCTCCCCAATTCAAATTCTATTGGCCCACCTTGATTCCCACGCCCCTCCACGATGCATTCCCCAGCTTCCTGGGATGCTGACAAGGCTGCGTTCAGACAGCCACAGTAACACCAATGACATCACAAACTCACTACTGTGATGCTAGCAGTTTTGGGTGGGAATATTTAGCTTCTGTAAAACACCACATTTTCATCCCACCCTTAACGTGACTCCAGTTCTAAGCTGCACACTTGGGCAAAGTGGGTGGGCATGCCAGGAATCTGGGTTACCTCCTAAGCATGTCACCTGGCAGTTAAAAAAAAAAAAAAACTGCCCTTTGGCAACTACATCAATACATCCTGAGTCAAATCACTTGCTTTTTGACTTAATTACTACTTCTTGAAAGGGCTATACATGCCTGTCCACGTAAATCTTACCATGTGACACTGTCAACCACCAAATGTACTGAATGAACCCCAGGTGTTATATAATGAGATTGTTTTGTGGTTCCAACTGTAATGAACATGGGGACAGAAAGCACGTCATGTGTCTTTCGGACAATTCTTAGAAACCAAGACAGCCCTGGGTATACAATCCTTTTGATTTTGGTAAAAAGTCTATTGGCAAAGGCAAGATATCAAAGCCTGGGTCATTAATATTTACAAATGGGTTGTGGTAGTATTCTAAGCAAGCATTCTATTAGCTTTTCATACTAAGATAACGGCTCTCCATAGGAGGCGGCCTGCCATGCCAATATTCAGAACAAAAGAACAACAGTCACACGATTGTAGTAGACAACAGGTGGAGTTAGTGTGGCTGTCTTCTTTTGTCCTGTCTTTTGTACTACAGACTGACTTGTTTGTAGTGGATCCAAATTTTTTTCAGCCTCTTTTTGTTCAAGATCCCAGAGCCTCACATTTTCCCTGATTTTGCTGCTTGAGACTTCCTTCTATGTGTTTGCAGAAACCTAAAAGAAAAAATTCTGGCTGGGCACGGTCACTAATGGCTGTAATCTCAACAATTCAGGAGGCTGACGTAGGAGGATTACTCGAATCTAGGAGTTTAAGGCCAACCTGGGCAACATAGTGAGACCTCATCTCTACAAAAATTAGCCAGGCATGGCAATGGATGCCTGTAATCCCAGCACTTTGGGAGGGGCAAAGCAGGACGATCACTTCAGCCTGGGAGGTTGAGGCTGCAATGAGTGCCACTGTGCCACTGCACTCCGGCCTAGGCTACAGACCAAGAACCTAGCTCAAAAACATAAAAAGAAAAAAATTCCATATGCTCTGCTTAAAAAATGCCCATCATGGCTGGGCGCAGTGGCTCACGCCTGTAATCCAGGCACTTTGGGAGGCAGAGGGGGACGGATCACCTGAGGTTGGGAGTTCGAGACCAGCCTGACCAACCATGGAGAAACCCCCATCTCTACTAAAAATACAAAAAATCAAACGGGCATGGTCCCACCACCCCCCACCACCCACACAACCACACAAACGTCAATAGAGCCCCCTATAAATCCAAGCCTAATCAGGAGGCTGCAGGCAGCAAAAGAGAATCGGCTTGAACCCAGCAGAAAAGCGCTCGAGAGGCAATTGACGTGAGGACTGTGACTGCCGCCAATTGCACTCACAAAGCCTGGGCAACACAGCGAAAATCAACATCCAAAAAAAAAAAAAAAAAAACCACCATAAGAAAGTCCAACTTGCTTCTTTACAGTAAGAAAGCTTCATTTGAGCAGGTTTCACTGCAGGTTTCCTATAAGACAGGGGTCAGCAAACTTCCTCTGTAAAGGGTCAGATAGAAAATATTTTAGGCTCTGTAGATCATACAGTATCTACCACAACTACTCAGTACAAAAGCAGCCACAGACATTATGTAATAAATGGGCGTGTCTGTGTGCCAAGAAAACTTTACAAACAAGCAAGCAGGAGGCCAGATTTGACCCAATGTTTGCAGACTCCTGCTTTGAATAGTTATATCCATCTACAACATGTTTGTAAAAATCTTTTCTAAATCTTGGGGTGGTGGGGGACACACTCCATTTACAGATAGGGCTTTGCTCTCCTCAAAGTTTCCCAACATTTTCACCAAGCGCAAAGTCTAAGATTAAGCACAATGTGCCTGCAGGTCTTGCACGCAGAGGGAAGAGGGGAACAACAAGATAGGCTGGAGCCTGAATCAAGATGTCTCTTAGAATTGCTAAGTTGTTTTCAGCATTATTAATCTCAGATTCCATAAAATGTCCAGGATAGGGTCTGCTTGCAAACACCTCCTCAGGAGGATAGTTAAAACCTCTACCTGTTCCTTTTTTTTTTGGAGACGGAGTCTTGCTCTGTGGCCCAGGCTGGAGCCCAGTGGTGCAATCTCGGCTCATTGCAACCTCCGCCTCCCAGGTTCAAGCAATGTCCTGCCTCAGGCTCCTGAGTAGCTGAGATTACAGGCTCCTGCTACCATGCCTGGCTCATTTTTGTATTTTTAATAGAGATGGGGTTTCACCATGTTGGCCAGGCTGGTCTCGAACCCCTTGACCTCAGGTAATCCAACTGCCTCGGCCTCCCAAAGTGCTGGGATTACAGGCGTAAGCCACCATACCTGGCCTGTTCCTGACATTTAAATACAGTATACTAATACTGTGTTTATTTTTGAGTCAAGGTCTCACTCTGTCACCCAGGCTGGAGGGCAGTGGCATGATCATAGCTCACTACAGCTTCAACCTCCCAGATTCAAACTATCCTCCTACCTCAGCCTCCAGAGTTAGGACTACAGGCATGCACCACCATACCCAGTAATTTTTAAATTTTTTTGTAGAGATGGAGTCTTACTATGTTGTCCAGGCTGGCAGAACTTTTTTTTAAAAAATGGAGGAGGGGATTTTCCTGTGAACTCAGAATAATTCAGAGATCCACAGTACAATGCTATGTAAGTGTTTATCTTATGTTTATGAATCAAGGAATTTTGTACCAAGAGACTAGATTATCAATTAGCTGTCTTTGCTGTCATTTTCAAAATTTTGTTAAGGATTTCAATAGAAGATATATATGTATATTTTTAACACCAAGAAATGTAATCTTTAAAGTTTTAGAATCCCCTAGAGAATGAGAAAAACACCACAATCTGCTTCCATCTGGTGGCAGGAGTTCACAGTACAGCCAGAGCTATTTCATCAAGTGTATGTTGATGAGGGGAGGGGAAAAAAAGAAAATCAGTCTGTGTCTCCATCAGATGGCAGCAGCTCATACTACAGCGAAAGACCAGGGCTGATAACTCATTAATTCCCAACAGAGGACAGGTCCACTTA
>NW_016817995.1:0-1495 GCF_001698545.2 Rhinopithecus bieti | reverse complement strand
AGACAGAGTCTCGCTCTGCCGCCCAGGCTGGAGGGCAGTGGCCGGATCTCAGCTCACTGCAAGCTCCGCCTTCCAGGTTCACGCCATTCTCCTGCCTCAGCCTCCCTAGTAGCTGGGACTACAGGTGCCCGCCACCTCGCCTGGCTAATTTTTTTGTATTTTTTAGTAGAGACGGGGTTTCACCGTGTTAGCCAGGATGGTCTCGATCTCCTGACCTCGTGATCCGCCCGTCTCGGCCTCCCAAAGTGCTGGGATTACAGGCTTGAGCCCCCGGGCCCCGCCTTTTTTTTTTTTTTTTTTTACAAAGTATTTGAGACCCTTGACATCATTAGACATGCATCATCATTTTAGGCATTCAGTTATGGGGCTGATAGAAACTCTTTGGCTTCAGTCATTCTTTAAATGGGAAGTATCACTTCTCCAGGGTTGAGAGTCCACCTTCAACACTTTCTAGTTCTTTCTGAATCTGTAAGCCTGAGTTTCCTAATCAAAATGGGAGGTGTGTATATTGAATGAGGTCAATGCACATAAAGTGCTTGGCACTCAGTAACAGGTGGTTTCTGCTGCTCTCATGTAACTTCGATTTCTGCCAATGTTTGCAGAGAACTTCATATGAGTGGTACATTCCTAAAGGGATCTTAAAGACTGGCTGGATGAATAAGCATCTGAATCTGGTGCCAGCCCTGGTGGTTGTGTTCTATGAACTGGACTGGGATGAGCCTCAGTGGAAAGAAAAGCAGTCTGAGTGCGCCACCAGAGTGGAGATAGTCAGGTATGATCTTCTGTGTCAGGGCGGCTATTTCAGTTTGCACCTGTGTGTTATTCACTAACATTTCTTGAAGGCAGTGGAGTACCGTTCAGACTGCAGTAGTCACTTTGGGGATTGACTTCCAATTAATCTTGTTCTCTTCCTCACAGGTAGCATAATTATTGACCGTATTTAATGCTGGGTATGTGAAGAAATTTAGAAGACTAATTGGTCTCAATTTCCAAATGTTTTCTTGTATTTATTGTCTTTTTTGGAGACATAGTAATTTACTGTTTAGTCTCTTAAAACACTTTGCTTTATCACTATTTAAGTTTGAAATAATTTATTCTTTTGGATGACTACTCTGCAGTGTATCACCATAAAGAAGTAAGTTGCATTATAACTTTTACCTAAAAGTATGCGTTAATCTTTTCCTTTTAAGGAAGATTTTAAGATTAGAAGATGTGAGATCATACTTTTAGAATTTAAATCATTGTGACATATATGTGCTTTGTGTGCAGGAAAAGATTTCTTCCGATCTTGGTTTTTTTAGTTGAAATTTATCTTCAGTTGGATGACCAAGGTTGTGTTTTATGTGAAGTCGTGAATACATTTTTTTAAGTTAAAATACTTAATGTTACTATTGCTTTTCCATTGCAGGCAAAGTTTACAAGGAAGAAACACAAAAGTTGCAGTCGTTCTGATGCAGAAGAAAACGCCTTTGCCCCCAGGTATCGAAGTCTCTCT
>NW_016817994.1:114138-126108 GCF_001698545.2 Rhinopithecus bieti | reverse complement strand
GGTTAGGTCTGGGGTCGATCTTTAACTAGGCTCAGGGTGCTGCCTGGGCTGCCAGGGTGCCGCCCGGGCTGTTTGCCTGTGGACTTCATTTCTGCCTTTTAGTTTTTTCATTTGATCCCTTTCAGAGGGGCCAACTGCTAGAGGAAAGAAAACTCCAGGAAAGTAAGTTTGGCATTCTGCTCTCAATGTTGCCTTGAGGTGTCACCACTTATGGCTGGGAATCTATCTGGGGAAACATAGAAACCAAAGGAAACACAGCTGAAGAACTAAGTAGCTATTCCCGAGTCCCATAGTGCTGGGGAGACAAAATTGGAATGCAGAATTTCCCCCCCAAAAAAGGGATCTTCAATTGAACCACTGAAGGGCCAACCTCAGATAATGAGGGGTAACCTGAAATAAACACATCTTGAATGGGTTAAGGTGATCTAACTCCATCTTCCAGTAAAAATCTAAATCCTCTCTAGAAGAAATAGTGTAATCCAAATCCTCTAAATTTTTATACTCACTTCAGGCATTTGGTCAAAATATCCACTGGTATGCCAGGAAGTACCATCAAATGAGCAAATTATGAGAAAAAAATGCAAGGAGGAACAAAGAAACTTACAGTGACTCAGAATTATTACACATTAATAGCATTAAAATAACCATGATTTATATACATAAGAAAATAGATGAAAGGATGGAAATTGCACCAGAGAATTGGGATATATTCCAAAAAATCAAATGGAAATTCTAGAAGTAAAAAACAAAATAAAAGAAATTAAGAATTCAATTGATAAATTTAAGAGTCGACTAGACAGAGAAGAAAAGGCTAAAAAATTGGTCGGATTTGAAGCAGAGATGAACCAATGAACTGCAGAAAATGCAAAGAGAAATATGAGACATAATGAAAAAGTCTAACATAAATAAAAATAGATTTATGAAAAGAGGAAAGGGAAAATAGAGAATTGGAAATATTTGAAGAGATGCTGGTAATGATGAGGCTGGCCATGAAATACTGAGACAAAAAACAAGATAAGGATGTCATCCATCACCAAATTCATTCAGCATTATATCGGAGAACATAGTCCCTACAATAAGAAAATGACAACAACAACAATAGAAAAGGAAGAAAGGGAAGGAAGAAGATAGGAAGAGAGGGAGGAAAAAGGAAAGAATAAATGAAATGTGAAGATTTGGAAGGAAAGAAATAAAATTCTCATCATTTGCAGATGAGATGACTGTGTATGAGCAAATCCAAATATTCTACAGATCAGTTACTAGAATTAATACACTTTTTCAACATCTCTAAATAAAAGATTAATGAAATTATATTCCTATATACTAGCAGCAAGCACTTTAAAGGTGACATTTAAACTTAATTATATTTACAAGAGCTATACAAAAATCCTTTTATTTCTAGGAATATCTAAGTAAAGATGTTCAAGATATCTACTGAGAAAGCTACAAACAGTACCAAAATAAATTTTAAAAATGCAAATAAATTAATATGTCATATTTATGGATTATAAGATTTAATATTGTAAAAATGTTCATTTTCTTCAAATTAATCTAAAGATAGACTGAAATGCAAATCAACATAGTGGCAATCAATATAGTAACAAGGTCTCGGCATGTAGGTATGTGTGAGTGTATGTTTCAGTACCTGTGGTAATTGATGAGCTGACTCTAAAATGTATAAAAATATCAAGGGCCAAGAAGATCAAAAACAATCTTGAAAAAAGACAAAATGTAGTAATAACACTACCACCATACTTTAATGCTTATTTTAAACTTACAGAAATTAGAATGGTATATATTGTCTCAAGTATAAACAGAACCAACACAACAGAGAGACAAAAACAGACCTACTCATACATACATACCTAATTTATGACAAAGATGCCACTGTAACAGAAAGGGAAAATGATCTTTTCATTAAAGGTGTTTGATGAAAAGAATATATATAGAGAAAAAAATTATTCCTCTCTCATCCCATATACACAAACACAATTTTAGATGAATAAGGTAAAATCAAAGATTTTATAAAAGAAAGCATAAGGAATTACCTTTATGACCTTTAGGTAGGAAGAAGTCACATATATAAGACATTTTTTAAAACACCACAATGAGAAAAAAAATAGAAAATTAGACTTCCTTAACCTTAAGAATTCGGCTCATCAAAAGGCACCATGGGAGAGTAAAAAAGCAGACCACAGAGTAGAAAATGATAGATACTTGGAACGCATGTATATTTTAAATAATGGTGCTACAGACATATCTCCAACATAAGTGTGGAAATCTAACAGATTAATAAGATAAAGTTAAACAATCTCATTAAAACTGTATCAAAGACTGGAATAGGACTACACAAAAACAGAATATCCAAATGGTCAATTAAAATATTAAAATAGTCTCAATATCATTAGTCATCAGGGGAATGCTAATTAAAACCGTAATGAGATTCCATAATGCACCCACCAGAAAAGCTAAAAATAAAGTGTGAAAGGAAAAACAATAATATCCAATGATGAGTTAGTTGTAAACCAAATGGAGGGAACCCACTTTTTTCCCACCACTTTTGGTGGGAAATAGTTGGGCAGTGTCTGCTAAAGTTTAAGATTACAAACCACAGGAAACAGTGATTTCTCTCCTAGGTATATACTCATCAGATATGAATTATATATGTATTCACTCCATATATATTCATATATACATATATTGCATTAAGACTGTCCGTAGCAGCATTATTTGTGATAGCCAAAACTGGAAACAATGCCAATGTCCATCAGCAGATGTGAAAAGAATTGCAGTGTCTTGCACAACAGGATACCAGACAGTAGTGGGAAAAATAAACCACTACTACATGCCACAAAGTGGATGAATCTCCAGAGACAGAAAAACAAGGCAGGCACAAAAGAATACCTAAAATATGATTCCATTTATATGATATACAAAAGGAGGCTAAACTATTCTAATGCAATAAAAAGATAGTGGTTATTTGAGAGGTCTGAGGAGCAGGCAACACAAGGAGGATTCTGAAGGACTAGTAATGTTTCCTATTTCAATCTGGAGAAACAAATTCTCTTTGTGAAAATTAATCAAGTAGCACCTTTAAATCTGTGCATTTTATTCTGTATGTGCTATATCCAATAACAATGTTTACCAAACAACTTCAGTCTCCACTTTTGTTCTTCCACTGGGCCATGTTGCCTCTGAGGTCCCTGAAATGAAAACTCAAGAAATTTATATTAAACTGCTTCCCTGTGTGCCTAATATCTTGCCTACTCTCTCCTGCCCTATCAAACCTTCTCAGAGAGTACCCTTGCTTTCCTATAATTAATTGTCTTCCAGTCTTGCCATCTGCTCCCATACCCGATTCCTGATGCTGCCTCTCATATTCTTGTTATAAACACAACCTTGCATTAGTCAGGGGAACTGTCCAACAAGTGCTGACCTTAAGATAAAATGAAAACACATGAGATTTCCCCCAGTCCTCCTGGCAGATTCACAGTCATAGTGTCCAAGGGGAAAGTTCATGTCGAAGTGCTCCCAAGCCAATGCAAATATTACTTCAGCTAGAAGAACACACACGGCACTGAGAACAGTATGGACAATTTACAAATACTTATTGGCTAAACGAGTGCATTTGTGGGCTTCATAAAATTATCTGAAACTTTTTTTTTTCTTTCATCTTGTATCTCTAATCCCAGGGAACTTTCCACTCCAGTTTATTCAGGCTGCAATATTAACTGGGGACTTTACCACAGGGAGCAAAATGTAGTAATTATGCCTGTTTTCCTGTTAGGAGAAATAGCAATCACTGAGAGAAAGGGAGGTGAAGGGAAGGAGAAGTTAACAAGAACACAGTATTATTCAACTAAATTGGAACTCTGTGGAAAAGTACTGCTGATTAGAGATGGTAAAGTCATTCTCGGTGAACTCATCGATTTAACCCGAGAACTGTGTGCCTGGGCACTAATTTACACTAATAAAATGTTACTAATAAAATGATGGATCTCAAATCTAATTCACTGAAGCCTGGCACATCATAGAGAGACCCCCAGTCAGTGAAATTGCAGAACCCCTACTGTTTCATTATTTCTTTGGAATCCGAAGGCCCCACTGAAGCAAAGCCTATAATGAAATTATCCCAGCTTGCTGCCTCTGAATTTCCCATTTACTCCTCTGTCAGTGTCATATCAACACACTAATTACCTGCACTCTCCATTTCATTTAATAATAATCCCAACAAAGAGGCCAACACTAAAAGAAAGAAGTGGGGGTGAGAGGAAGAGAAAGGGCTGGACAGATGTAGATTGCTATGTGCAACAACAAATAAGGATTTAATCAAACTGGACTGCATGTCCAGAGAAATGGCAAAGAAGCCAACTGTTCACAAAAGCAAATAGATGTATTTCTAAAATGAGTGCTAATATGAATTTACACAAAATTGGACTTCATTTCTATTAATTGTAAACATTTGTAATGGCTACAAAGCCCACCTCAAGGGAAAAGGACAACAGTTCTTTTGGTCTATACATCCCACATTTTTCCCCTGTGGGGGTTCAAGCCTGGGATGGGAGTACTGCCTGCTGCCTCCCTATCTAAACTCAGCTCTGCATAGAGTAAGCTGAGTTTAAAGCACTGTAAAAAATTGTCTGCATCCCCTTAGCAAATCCATGCCACATATGTCCATCAAGTCTAGTTTGCTAGTTTCTAGTTCTTATTTTCGTTTTCCCGTGTACTGAAGACCAGTTCTGGGGTACAGCCTGCTTAATTGCCTTTCACCATATTCTTGCTGGTTATCATTCTCAGAGACGAAACATCTTCCTGTTTCTGTTACATCTAAGCAGGTTTTGCACCCACCTAAGCTCCTTTATATCCCTGGACTCAGGTAAAAATTTGTCACTTATTTAAAAAGGGGATTTCTCCACATTCTTTCTTCCACTACAGATTTTAACCTCCATTCCCAAATGTTTCCCTGGTATCAGGCCTTTTGTCTCATGCATGGATTTGTTCCCTAGCAAGTCTCTTCTAAATACTGTTTTGGTGGGTAGTCTTTTAGGTTCTCATCTTTACTTTCTGCCCAGGTCGCTGTCACACATGTAGTTACCTTCTTTGTCTCACTGAACTTTATAGACAAGCCTTGCCCTACTCCATACAAGCTCCTGAGAGAGTGCAACCCACCCTGGGGCCAGAGCTTCAGCCTCTCATTTGCTTGAAGATCAGCTTTGAGATCCATCCCTTGTATTTCCTTGAAATAGCCTTTTTGTTACATGACCCAAACACAATGAATACAAGAAACATGCCACCTGAAGTGCCTGATTCTTGCCTGTTATGAACTAAATGTTTGTGTCCTCCCAAAACTCACATGCTGAAGCCCAATATTATCAAGATGGGGTCTTTGAAAGGTAATTAGAATTCATACAGGTCCTGAGGATAGAGTTCTTAGGAAGAAATTAGTGATCTTATAAGAAAAGAAATAAAGATCTCGCTCTGCCTGTCTCGCTCTTGCGCTCTCTCTCTCTCTCTCTCTCTCTCTCTCTCTCTCCATTACACCCCAGGGAAAAGCCATCATAGGACACAGTGAGAAGGTAGCCATCTGCATGCCAGGAAGAAAGCCCTCATCAGGAAATGAATAAAGAAGCATCTTGGTCATGGACTTTCCAACGCCTTGAACTATGGAAAAAAAAAATAAGTCTCTCTCTAAGCTATCCAGTCTGTTGTATTTTGTTGCAGCAGCCCAAGCTGACTAATACACTGCCTGTCTTAGTTCCTTTGGTGCTGCTATCACAGAATACGTGGGACTGGGTAGTTTATAAAGAACATAAATTTATTTCTCACAGTTCTGTCATCTGCGAAATCTAAGATCAAGGGACTGGCATCTGATGAGGCCTTCTTGATGTATCCTCATATGGCAGAAAGTGGAAAGACAAACCCACCCCTCCAAGCCCTCTTTATAGTGGCATCAATGCATTCATAAAGGCAGAGCCTCCATGACTTAAACACATCCTATTAGACACCACCTCTTAATACTGTTACAGTGGCCATTCAATTTCAAATGGGCTCTGGAGGAGACAAACATTCAAACCATAGCACTGTACCACCTCTTCAGATATTTCATGGAGTTTTCCATGTTGTCTTGCTCTGCTTTCTTAGCCCTAATATTGCCTGAGAAAGTTTGGCAGGCTCTTTCTTGCTGCTCTCAGCAGAGTGTGTTGCATGACTGGTATAGTGTTGTGTTGTTTATGGACTTCTAAGAGAGCCCTGAAGAGCTTGGAATCCAGTGATAATTTGTGGTGTGATCTGATTGACTTAAGTCAAGGAAAGTGGCCAAAAGGAAAAGTAAAGCACCTGAAAGCTTTCTGTATGAGAATAGATTGTTTTGTCCTCTAACCTCAGTCTGTGATGAATAGGCAAGGAATTATATGCTAATAAAGCCACACCAAAAATGGCCAATTCTCTACCTTATCTGCTAACTAAGCAGATTTGAATGCTTAGGTATGTTAGAGTAGGTAGCTAGGTAGATATGAGCAGGGCAAGAAAGCCACCCTCCCACCTAGGAAGGTCAGGGGACCATCAGGTAATGGTGAAATGGTTGTTAAACTGTCTCTCTAAATAATTGGTTGCAGTCAGTGCCAGAGAAAAGCAATTTTCTAATAGATAGAAAACACATGAAGCTGGTAGTCAGCAGCTTCCTGATAAGATCTCAAGAGTTGGGCAAGTGGGCCCAAGCATGGGCACTAACAGGCAAAATGGTGGATTTTAACTGGTAGATGACCTTTCTCTAGCAACACCTGACTGGCAAGAGTAAAACGTCTCAAATGAGCACACACACAACCTTAGTAAACACAGTGCATATGCAGCCCCTCCCAAGTGCTGGCAGGCCACTGTACATGTGGACAGCCCACCCCAAGGGAAGAATCAGGAAAGAAGAAACGCAAACCCCAGAATCATGCCAATGTATAAAACCCCAAGTCAAGGGCTAAGCACTGCACTCAGATCTCTCAAGATGCCTGCTTGGCCCTTTTCCAAATGTACTTTACTTCCTTTCATTCCTTCTCTAAAACTTTTAAATAAACTTTCACTGCTGCTCTGAAACTTGCCTCAGTCTCTCACTCTGCTCATGCCCCTTAGCCAAATTATTTCCACTGAGGAGACAAGAATTGAGTTTGCTGCAGACCTGTCAGATTCACTGCTGCTAACAGGTAGAGGCTTTCTATTATGCTTTTCATCAACTCCTCCACCATCACTATACATCTTCCTCCTAGTAAGTTAATGTGTTCAGGAATGGGAAACTCATTCCCTAATGTCAAACGTCTATTTTAAGGCTATAAATCCCTCAAGAAACCAAATGCTTCTTTAACTCACTGTTTGGCAAATGTTTTCCTAATTTTAGATACATGAGCAATGGGATTTTGTAACTGATTTCTATACCTACCAGTACTAAAAAAGTGTTGGCTAAAATCAGATATTCCTAAGAAAGACTTTTAGAAGTTTTGATGTCTAACATTTATCTAAAATCAAAACCGCTTTCTACTTGCTCACTATGCACAGTTTTATTTTTATATTATAATGGTCACAATTTGTAAGAATCTATTATGTTCTTAGCATGGATTAGATCTCTCCATATGTTATTTAATGTTACAGTCACTCCGTAAGTTTAATTTAACTTATCCTCATTGTATAGATAAGGCAGCCAAGACTTGGGAGAATTTAAGTTAACTAGCACGCCATCAGAAAGAACTTTAAGCAACACAGAGAATAAGCCTAGAACTCATTGACTTCCAAATCCATGTTATTTATTTTAAGCCAGTTTCAAGCCTAAGTGTATGCCAAAGAGTCTTCTTCAGTTTGTTTTTCATTCACATTCCCAGGGCATGCTCCTAGAGATTCTGATTCATTCAGTGACAGTCTATTCCTGATGCTCTATCAAAATAATTTAAACTAGATAATTTATAAACAAAAGAAAATTATTTCTCACAGTCCTGAAAGCTGGGAAGCCTAAGATTCAGGCATCAGCCAATTCAGAATCTGGTAAGGGTTCTCTCTGTTTCCAAGATGGTGCTTTCCTACCACATCTTCACACAGAGGAAGGGCAGAAAAGTAGCAAATGCAGTGATCTCACAGGGCAAGAGAGATGGAAGGACCAGGCAGCTCTCTGAAGCCTCTTTTGTAAGGGCATTAATCCCATAATTAGGACATGGCCCTTGTGACTTTATCGCTTTCAAAAAGGCCCCAACTCTTACTAGCACCGCAATATGGATTAAGTTTTAACCTGAATTTTGGAAGGAAACATTCAAACAATAGCAGTAGGCTATTCATTTCTTTAATGTCCGATTCTAACGTAATTTAGTAGAGAATCACACCCTGATACATTCACTGAATGCCCTTAACTCTTTTCCCTTGTCACATGTCCAACCAACTTACCATGTTTTCTCTCAAATGTATTTTGTTGTTTCTACTCCTACTAAAACTATTCAAGTTCCTCCCTCTGACCTTAATCTTTGACTACTAAAATACCCTTTTAACTGGTTCCTTTACCTCTCAGCTATCACTAATTCCACTCATCCTACTCTCGGCAATCACCAGATTAATTTGCTTACAGAGTAGCTCTGATCTTTTCCTTCCCTGTCGCTAAAATATTTCAGTAGCTGTTAAAAAGAAGTATGCAATGATACTTGTCAAAGCATGATCGGAGAGGTATTTTTCAGGACCATCACCATAGGTGTATGAACCACTGAAAATGGGATTTTGCTGGGGCGTAGGTGGGGAGGGTAGGTAGAGACTGAGCTCAACTCTGAATACAGCATGGGCAAGTGAGAATTTACAGTCAAGGAACATGGGCGCCGGAGGAACAGAAGATATAACATTGCTCCAAGGAAACATCAGGGGCAAAGGGGATTCTGGCTAAACTGACCTAGTAGGATTCTTGCTAAAGACCAGCCAGGGTGATCAAACATCACCTGGGGGATGGCAGAGGATGAGGAACCTGGTCAGGTATCAAGGGTGATCAGATATAAAGGCTGGGGAGTTCTTGGTAAACTGACTTAACAGTGTTCTTTGCTAAAACTGGGTTTTACAAGGAAGTGCAGAAATGGGCCTAGGAGAAAGTTCAGAAGTCTAAATTTTGGCAACACAGAGAATCTTTGTCATAGCCTACAAGCTCAGTTACATTTAAGGCTTTACATGTTCTGATCCAAGCCTTCTGATATTGTCCCAGATGAGCTGTCTCTCTCGGTTAGCATTTTTTTCTAATCTCCTCTAGTGATTTCCTCACTCATGTGATTGTATCATCTTACAGTTTGTTACTTCAAAGTCTGCCTCCTTCTAGCCTTTTCCAGGGGCAATTCATTTGCATACCTCTGCTGTATGCCTTCCTCAAAGACTATTCTCTGCTTCAAAAATCTTCAGCATCTCAAATTGCCCTTATAATAAAGTATAAATTTCCTAAACTGATAATTAAGATCCTTCTCAATCTGTCTCCCATTTATATTCCCAACCTCAGCTCCCACTAAAACTTTTTAACTTATCTTTGCTCACTGCCACCCAAACGTATTTCAAAGTATCCTACTTTTGTTCTTATATTTTATTTTCTTCTGTGAAGCATTAGACTCCCTTTCTGTCTGCCTACCCAAAGCCTCTTGTGTATAAGAGGGTATAAGCCAGTCCCTGAACTATAACTTGTATTATAAGCTTTCCTTATTTATGAAACATTCCCAGACCACAGTAGCCTCCTCTGAACTTACAGTATTTACTGTCTTTGAATATTAAATACACATGGCCTTACCATATCTCTTGTAGCTCTTTGTATTGTTATTTAATCTTCCAGTTTAAAAAATATCCTTTGTCTCAATGATCCGGGAATCTTAGGGAATGAAATCTTTTGGTTCAGATAATGTAAATAACCTCAAGCCACTGCTAACGTCAACTGGCATAAATATATCATCTACATTTTAGCTGAAAATTGAACTTATCACATGTTGGTCATCAGGCGAGTATTGTCTATTCAGATTCATTTCTGTAACATAATATAGACCTAGTCACTCCCTATTCATTCCTGTATAATTATCTCCTTATTTGTGATCTTCTCTTTAGAATATTAGATGTTAATTTCTATACACAGGAAGTACAGTAGGAGACAATATCTCTACATTTAAAGAGATAATAAGTACCCTTGTCTCAGAATGTATGGTTTTGTTGAACTTCCGTCATGCCTCTTTAAACTCATCTTCAATATCACTTTCTACTTATGTAACTGCCTTTTATAACCAAGGAACAAAGTCATGTCTAATAGAAATGTAACTTTCAAAAAATGTAATACTTATTTCTAACATAGACTGCAGTAGGATGTTCTAAAAGTCGAAGTTATGCTCCCAGTGATAATTATTTCTCTATAACAAGGTCAGTGGTGAGACTAAGGCTCTTGGGGGTTCTCTAGAGAAGACTAAGCAAGTGTAATTCTAATATGAGATCCAATGACTCCTGTGATGTTAAACTTAATTTGATCATTCAGACATCAGAGAATTCATAAAATCTAATTAACTATGAGAAAACTGATTTATATCACTAATAATATGATTCAATTCCTTGGGCCAACTAAGGCATATAATCCATGGAGGCATGCTCACCAAGTGTACTGGCCCTCACACAATGTTCTAAATTGTAACTTATACCAAAGGCCCAAAGGAAATTTCTTTTCCATCTTTTCCATGATCACATTTAAGGTCTTTGCACAATACCTCAGCAACTAAATGTGCTTTAATATTTATAATTAACCAAATCTTTTACAAATTGCTTTCTCAGTAAACACTTACCTATACATTGAGATGATCGCTTTGATTTTCCCCTCCTAAACCATCTAACTATGGTAATTAAACCTCTTAAATCACACCAGGGCTGAATGTAATGACTTATATTTGTAATCCCAACACTTTTGGAGGCCAGGGTGGGAGGATTGCTTGAGCCCAGGAGCTCAAGACCAGCCTGGGCAACATAGTGAGATCCCATTTTTACCGCCACCAAAAGAAAAGAAAAAAAGTTAGCCAGGTGTGGCTGCATGTGCCCATAGTCCTAGTTTCTCCATAGGCTGAGGCTGGAGGATCACTTCTTGTGCCGGAGTTTGAGGCTGCATGACCCTGTTTCAAAAAAAAAAAAAAATGACCACAAAAAAACTCATCTGTATATTAATTTCACACCAATCACTAGGACTAAGCCTCCCCCTAGTACAGAATTTTTTAACTTTAGAAATTCTCTGTTAGAGAGAAGAATTAGAAGACATTAGAATCAGCGTTAGAAGACAATAGTTATTTTACCTTTCTGATATAGATAAGTTACACTTTTTATCTATCCATGTTCTGTTCCTGTTTTTCCAGATTCTTAGTGACTAGCCTTTGGCCACTACTTGTCCTGACATCTCCTCTCTGGACATTCCTGACACCTCCTCTGACCACTTGGAACTGAACAAAGTGACTGCTATATAGATTTCTGCCATTAACCTTCCCATGTTCACTGTATTATTTAGCAATATTAGCTACTATAACAAAACAAAACATGTAATAATCAAATTATGGCAAAATTTTATTTGTCATTCATTTAAGTTCCAAGGGAGGTGTTCCTAATCAGTGTGTAGCACTTCTCCAAACAGAGATGAGGGGACCAGGCTCCTCTTATTCTGTGAATCTACTGCTTCAATACATGCCTTCCCAGAGAAAGCAGACAGTGGAAAGAGCCCAGTTGCTTCTAAAGCTTCTTGGCATGGGAGTGACGCTTATCACTCCTGGTCATATTCTCAGCCACTAAATGGGTTTTGATAATTTCTTTCTTTTTTTTTTTTTTATTATACTTTAAGTTATAGGGTACATGTGCATAACGTGCAGGTTTGTTACATATGTATACTTATGCCATGTTGGTGTGCTGCACCCATCAACTCGTCAGCACCCATCAATTCATCATTTATATCATGTATAACTCCCCAATGCAATCCCT
>NW_016817994.1:101795-105982 GCF_001698545.2 Rhinopithecus bieti | reverse complement strand
AAAAAAAAAAATCAGAAACTGCAAACTTAAATCCCACGAGTAAATCTGCAGTAACCATGTGGTAGACTGTGCAAGCAAAAATACAGAAATAGGAAGGGGGAAGCAGCAAACCACAGGTGGCTTCAGCTCCCCAAGTGGTTGAGAAGATGCAAGGGACTCCCCAAAGCAAAGGCATGGGGAGTGGAGAGAATCCACAAATTCCCTTCCCCCGAGGGAGGACATCATCATCCTCAACAACATTAATGGACTTTCCCCAGACGACCAGAGCCATGTTCCTTCTTCCTCTTACCCGTTATTTATACCAGACAAACATTCTTAACACAATTGTATTAAGACTTCAATTAATAGAAATTATTATATTAAACATTAAGTTGGTAAAGTACAAATAGACCCTGAAAATAACCTGTGTAATCCCAGTCTAATAAACTCATAGCCTTCATCTGCCGTCTTTGATGCTTTGTCTTTTTCTTCACCTGGAACCTGAGAATTTTATAGACACAATTTTCTCTGCTCAGAAAATACCTTCCTGGGATTTCTTTTTACATTTACTTTTATCCTTAACAAAAATTTACATACATCATCAAATTACGAAGGGAAATTCCCTTTACCTAGGGTGAGTCCTCATACATAGCACAAACTCAGCCAGGAAATCGCAGAGCTAAATGAGCAACCATTTTATTTCTCAAGCAATTCCTGGTTGTTCCTGCATTTCTTCACCTTCTGTCTCCATTCAGCCATGACCTCAAAAACCCAATGTCTATGAGTCTAGCTCATGTTACAGAGTCACGACCTAGGTCCTCCATGTCACTGATATTCTCTTTAAAATTGGATGATATAACATAACTCAGTTCTCTCTTGCTTCTCTTTCCTTCTGTAACTTTTGCTTTATTCCTTTGGAAGGTTTACAATTTCCATCAACTTTTTCCTTCGGCTTCCAGGATTATGAAAGGACTATTATTGGTGCCCAAACTTATAAGAGTACCAAAAGGTTCTAATAGCTCACTAAAATAAGAATTACCTAGAAGTGCTTCTTTGAGAAAATTCTATTTAAGCTAAAATGCATATTGTATATGCAGCATTTTTTTATATTTTATATTTACAAGCAATGAGCAGGATTAATCAAAGAGATAAAGCCAAGAGATTTCTTATTTATCAAGTATACACAAATAAATGGCATTCTTATTCATTAAAATTAAAGGTTTTAAATAGATCCTCCACTTGTAACTGAACCTTAACCAAGCAGGTCATAAAAGAAGCTGCCAGAATTCTGAAGTTATATTTAATTTAAAGTTGCAGAGAAAGTAATTAGGTTGAATAGAAGCTATGGCTTCAAAACAAGGATAAATAATCATTTTAAATAATGAAATGTCAATATTTGCAGAAAATTGAGACTTCTCAAATAATAAACGGTGTTATTCCCTCCATGAATTATGGGCCAGTATCATAAACATTGAAATTCAAAATTCATCACTGAAACTATACTTCATTTCAGCTACTTTCATCTGGTGGTAAAAATAAATTATATTTGCTGGATAAAGTCAGAAGAAAGAGAAACCTCTCTGTCCTTTCTTTTTCTTGATAAATTTGACCCAGAATAAGAATATCAAATAATATGTTGACAGAGAAAGTAACTTGGCATCCTGAAAGACCAAAAGATGTTACAAACATAATTATCTCAGTGTCAGCACCACATGGTATATTGTTAGACTCAGTGGGGGAAAGTCCTCTAAGATGTAAAATTTAAACAGGTGATCTTGCCAATAGATAGATGGATCTATGTATATCTTTGGAATGGCAAAATTGTTTACTCTGTTTCTATTTTTTGAGATTTTGAATTTATTCATCTATCATCTTTTATTTGACCATGCAGATGGATTCGATTTGTCTCCAATAATCTTAGCAAAGAATAAGGTCATTAGTACATGCTGACTGATTTTAAAAGTTCCTCACATAATTCTCATGCTTGCCAATAAATAAGTAGAAAAAAAAAACAGCACCACAAAATGTGCAATTATTTTTACATTTATAGCAAGGAAGAATTACCTGTGGTGTGTAAATATTTTTAAGTCTTATATTTTTGCTTCTAACAGAGCACATTGATGTTAGTCAGTGGGCTGAGTAGTCAATACAGACTCAAAGTTGTAGATTGATCCATCTGTTGGTGAAAAAACTGTCATAGTCCACCGGGAAGCTCAGTGGCCATCATTAGTTATACATTTTCTCAACATACCCAAATTCAATGTTAAAATATTTTTTAAGTCCTAGAATTATGAGAAGTTTTTTGTACTTGTTTTCACTAATTTTACTGTTCTTTATGTAGTGATCTAAGTTTCCAAAATATATAAATATGTGTACAGATTAACGTATTGTTCCTCTCCCGTCAGTAACAGCAAAGTTTAGGAGAAGGGTGTTTACAATCTCTACAGAGGCACACTGGGCCCACCATACTTACTAGGCACAGAATAGTTGTGAAATAAATAGCCCACTCCAGGGAGTGAGAAGATACATTCCCCCATCCAAGGTATACTTCCAAACTGCAGGAAAGAGATCCTGGCACCCACCAAGGTACAACTATGCTACTGGCTCTCTGACTGGAAAGAAGGAGGGAGCTACAGAGGGAATAATGTAAACAACAGAAGACAGATTTTCATCCAAACATTATTTATGATGAATCTGGGGAAGATAAAATGAAAACTATATGGCCAAAGCGAATCAAAGAAGATACCAAAATTCTTATATTTTTTATTATAATAGATGGTGTTGCACTGCACAAAACTCTGTCTTCATTCTATAACTCTTTCCCCCCTTAAGAAAAACTAGACTCATATCAACAAGCTCTCTCTATTCATGCTTACAGCAATAATGAAGGCCTCAGATTGGGAGGTCTTTCCTTTTAAGCCATTCTTCTAGAAGAATGTGGTCCAGACATTGGGAACTGAGCCTTGGCCCCCTAAAATCTTCCAGAAATGAACCTGCCTTATACCACAATCAAACCTTCAAGGTCACCAAACAGAATAAAAGAAAAGAATCCAAAGGACAGCAACTTCAAAGATTAAAGGAACATCAGTCCAGAAAGATTAAAAAGAACCACCACAGGAACTCTGACAACTCAAAAAGCCAGAGTGCCTTCTTTCCTTCAAATGACTGCTCTACCTTTCCAGCAAGGGTTCTGAACCAGGCTGAGATCACTGAAACGACAAAGAGAATTCAGAATATGTATAGGAGCTAAGATCAGAGAGATGTAGGAGAACATTGTAACCCAAGACAAGAGAGCTAAGAATCATAATAAAATGATCCAAGAACTGACAAAGTAGCCAGTAGCCCTGAACGACACGTTCTGCTTTATTTTATACAGTCGTTTGTGGAATGCTACCAGTCACAAGACACATTGTTGTTTTCCTGACCTTTCCCTGATTTTCTGGATTTTCAAGATGTTTACACATAAACAAGCCCCCAGGGTCTGCTGTTTGCAGCTGGCTCCTATCGGGAACGCCCTGCTTCGTTTGCAAGAGCAGGACTTATCGGGAACGTCTCGTTTGCGAGCACATAGTCCTCTACAATTCCCCTTTCTTTATTTACAAGTTTGAATTTCTTTTAAAACCATCATTACATGTTGGGTTCGCTGGGATTCGGTGTTTGCCCTGTGGCACCGTCTCCAGCAGACTGTGAAAATGACAAAGGCAAGAACAGCAATCAATACATTGCTAGAAACAGAGGTCAGCAAGGTTTTTACAGGGCTCATAGGGTTCAAAGACGTCAAACTTTGTGCAATACCAGTCATCAAATCTGCACCAGTCAGCAAGGGTAACTGATTGTGAAATGTTTCAGAAATGTTCTGTGTTAATTCTTGTATTTCTAGGGGAAGATTATTATGACCAATTTAAAGTCTCTTTATCTCAGTCCAATTATGTACAATGCTGTTAAAAGGAACAGGAGTAATACAAAATTGGGTAGTATTCCAATCACATTTCAACAAAGCTCAGGTATTCAACACTGTTAGCTGATCTCCCAACCAAGAAACCACTTGCTCCAGATTATCCACTCATTCAGTCAAATGAGCATCTATGTCTCGTTGCTGCTGCCACAAACACCTTGATATAAGGGTGGAAAAGGAATATAAGCCCAGTATGTAAATTCTCCAGCCATTACCTGACAATTTACTACAGCCAGCATAGCCAGGAATAAAG